>NC_069111.1:47339461-47651961 GCF_025612915.1 Magallana angulata
ACATTGAATTGGAGTATGCTTAGACAGCGGGGGGGGGGGGGGGGGGGGGGGTCCTCATCTCGGCAGAGGTCATTTCACTCGTTTTGATGATTCTGGTTTCACTGACGTTTACCGACTTTGGATAACCCATAATGAAAGATGCCTGAAAATTTGACTTCAACCTCGGCCTATTAGGACAATTGAAATCTGTACGTGTATGTCTCATACACCCGATTTTGAAAAATCTGCAACGGGGACATCCTTGTAAACATCTATTTTACGTATATTTCTCGCGATTACATAGGAATAATCCAACAATTTATTTTGCTGGTGTATTTGTTATGATGTCTACTGTCATGCATTTTTGGTACTGTCTTGAACTACAGAGCTCTGATAAAAAAAATCTGTACATCAACGTGCTCTTCTGTACACCAGGAAAAACTTTTTTGAGCAAAAATGGAAAAATATAAAATAAAAAACCGCGAAAATAATAAAACTAGAGCGGTATGTTATATAGCCGGGTTATTTTCTTATATAAACCTGGTTAATCCACGACTAGCGATCGAAGTCGTGTCCGAATTTCCAGGCATGAACTACAAAGGACAGCCCCAAAATTCGTTGAAGGCGTCAGTCCCAAGTTTTCGCCGGGCATCTCTGCCGGGACTATGGGACTCTCACCGAGAATTTGAGGTGGTACAATGTCGAACTGCTATTACAGAAGCAGGTTTTAAGATGCAAACATGTTTAGGTGGAAAATTTATATACTTTAAGAACGCAACGCCATCCGATAGTTGATGCTGGATCACGCGCGCTACGAAATCAGGGACCGTGTTCAACCTGGACAACGCACGATTTTACTCTCCTCGACAGAAAGTGAAGCGGTAACAAAATCTGCCAGTTGAAGACCCCCGTAGAATATTTGGACCCAGATGAATGCTTGATCGGGTGCAATTCAAGATGACCTCATAACAGCCATTTTTCTTTTATGTCAATTCCAATCAAAAGATGGAAATTCATGAGTGACAGTTCTCTAACAAGTAAGAAAAAAATGATAGTGTTAAAGGTTGTGATAGATACAGTTTTTTATTTGTACAAGAAATTATTGCTTGCTCTTAAAATCTGAATGATTGTAAATATTAATTTATTACAATGTAGTTCTAGATATGATATGTGAATCTCATAATTATATTGAGGCTAAGATGTCTCAATCTACTGCCCCAAGATATGCTTTTGGTGTGAAAAATTGAGCAATTGTCCCTCCCCTTTTTGTGATACTTGTAATCGTATATTTTCCTAGTTCTAATGCTATTGAAGCAGTTTGACTGCAAGTGTTTTCTATGGGCACGGAACTTTAAACTTTCTGTTTGTAAACATTCTAATGACTAGATTATATCATCTTAGTAATTTTTTAAAAGTTCTATAAATAGTTCCAAAATCTTTAAGCAACGTGCAGGCGTGCTTTCGGTTAAAAAGCCGATAACTTCAGATGACGATACCAAATTAAAACGCATATTTCACGTTTTTATGACATTTTATTCAATGATTGTAAGAGGAGTCATTGAAATTTATTTGCACCCTGAAAATAACATAATTATATTGTTTGGTTTAATTAGTCTGGTCCTCTTCCCTAAGTAAAGGAGACGGGAACCAGACAGTGGTGATTTTTCTGAGTTTGGCATTTGTTGATATTCTTCTAACAATGGAGTATACATTTGAAGGCTGTCCCCACCATAATATATGTTTATATAATGAATTAAACATCCAAATAGGTTTTGAGGAGTGTATTGATATACGAAGAAAAGTGAAAGCCTTTGAAGCGACCAATAAGGATAGAATTTCTGTTTTCCACCCGTATCTTGAGACAATTTGTGCAGGGAGTGTGGCGGAAGGATTCCGACATGGACAGACTGATCGAGACTATGTGAAAGTCCTCAAAGACATTACTGTATTGGATTGTGACACTGAAGTTGTTTATTCTCGAGAACCAAACACAAAAATAACTTTGCGTATAAGTAAGGACCCCAGCTGTTGGAAAGAAGGCTACGTTATGTTGAAGTACACTAGTGATGGCAAGGACACTTTTGAAGACCATGCGAAATGTATTGATTATGCTAATATTAATGGCTTTGTGTCTAGTCGCCGATTCAAAGAATGGTGGATCAAGAAGAACATACATTTAGATGCAAATATTGATTTCTTTATACATGGCCCGTGTGTTTCTGTTTCCGGCTTGTCGTCTGATCAAGACATTGCATTTTCTTTGGAATGTCCGTTTTGGCCAACACAAGCAAGAGAGTGGATAAGCAGACCTCGGCTTTGGCCATCACAAAAATTGGTAAATGAAATCGTACAAAATGGATGCCACATTGTTCCCCTTGGTCCCTTGAAAGACGTCAAAGATGATATGTTATGGAGGTTGTCCTTTAATAAAGCCGAACAGAAGCTGATTTTTGCATTCAACCAGACACAGTTTTTATGTTACGGCCTCTTTAAAATAGTCCTGAAAGAATGCATTGAGAAAATGGAAAGTTACCCAGAAAACACACTTTGTTCTTATTTCATCAAGACACTGATGTTTTGGATGATTCAAGATACAGAAACTGATCTGTGGCAACCACACAACATTGTGATTTGCTATGTAATGTGTTTTGTACGTTTGTTGGTGTGGGTAAAAAAAGAGGAGTGTCCAAACTTTTTCATTCCATCCAGAAATATGTTTGAAACCAAAGTAAATATAAAAACAAAAGAGCTTCTTCTGAAAACATTAAAAGAAACTCTTAAAATGGGCATATGGAACTGCTTTGCCAAATGTTCGAAACGTTTTTTCATTAATAATCACCATGGACATTCAAAAACGCTATTTATGAAACCATATTTTGTTGACCAATCATTTTTACGAGAATGTAGAGTGTTATCGTCTTCATTTTTAGTAGAGGACTTGTGCCAGTTTGACCAGATTGACCAACACCCAGCTACAACCTCCTCTGAACTTGAAGCCGAGTTCTTAGTTTGTCAACGTTTATCAATGTACCAAAGAAAAGCGGTAAGGTCTCTGTCCTACAGTGACCAAATAAAATACTTTACAAATGCGAAATCTTTAGATTTAACAAGAGGTCCCTTAATGTTGGCCACAGGTATATATTGTGCAGCAAAATACACAGAAGCCATTGGAATAGTTGAAGACACATCACGAAGTTTGAGCAAATTTACCTTCTATGCAGGAATAAATGGTGCAGATATCACGAAGTTAGACGAAACTTTTTTAGAGTATTTATGTTCACCTCGGAATTTGAGATACTCACTACGAGAAAAACGCGAAAAACTTTTGGCTATGGACATCATTATTCACAAGGAAACGGACGTCGTCACAAAAATACCAAACTGGAAGAACATACCCGATGAAATTCATTTTGATTTGCTTTTCCAAAGAACAAGTATGATAATTCATCCCTTGGTGTACCTTTATTTTTTGAAGTTTTTGTGCTGCAAACACCTCAGGAGAAAAGATGATGCTTCAGCTGCACTTGAAAAACTAGAAGTCGCTGTCGCCGAAGTCTGTAAATATGACGACAAACCAGTGGCTCATCTTATCTTGGGAATATTGTACGAGGAGGACAAACGCTTTGATGAAGCAATTTGTCAGTATGAGGTGTCGCTCTCTTTAAGAAGCACCTTCACGTCCGCTCTCTGTAGGAGCTACTTGGTAAGGAAGTATATCAAGTTTTGTACTCCGGAGGCGAACTATGATGTCGACTGATTACAATAAATTCTCTCTGGACACATTAAACATGCATATGTGACCCTTCCAAAAACATATTATTAATCTTAATGGAGAGGGATACATAACGACATATAATAGTATAAAATCCAGGTTGCTAATGTCATGGTATCATCAAATTCGACTTTTAGCATGTATATGATGATTTGGTGTATATTTTTATGATTTTTTTTTCTATAACCACATTTCAGTCAGCTTCATAAACTAGTTAAGGGGGATGTGCGGCCATCTTGTACATTTGAGTATTAGAATGTAAACATTTCCTGAACTGGTTTGTTTCTGCCCGAAACTTGCCAAATATGTTGCCTAAAGATATAACATAAATACATATGAAGTCCTACATGCCATTTTGTTTGAAAAGTGTGCACACAAGAACAGGACAATGCTTTTTTAATCACTCAGAACAGCTGTCGAACTGCGCAGCTACAGAGTTATTTTTAAGATTTAAAAATCTGAATAAACATGAAGGGGGTTCGTTGATGTCCTCTCTACAACCGTTTGTTGAGAAAAAATTTGAATTTTGCTAATTTGAATTTCCGCTTTGTTCGCGACGATTAACAAATCGCGGAAAAATAAATCAGCGTAAATTTGTTTTGTTTTAGTAATAGAGTTCTCTCTTTCCTGATAGAGTAAACAGGTACTTAGTAAGTAAAAGTAAGGTGAACTGTAAAGAAGCTAATCAAAACGGTCGCTTTCCTTGCGTAAACCGATGTCTAATTATACCTGAGCTACAGGTATATGTAATGGTACATGATCTATTTATCTATGACTGTTTGCGTCTCTGAAAATAATCATTGGTAATTATTTCACGTTAAGGAAATCGTGGAAATGGTTTCATTGTCCGAAATTTTCGTTATAAAGAGCGACAATTTGACACTTCAATTCAGTTCAATTCAGTTTATTCTCTCAAACCATGAAATGGTATATGAGGTCAATAATTATATACAGTTCAAAAGTCAGAGGTACATTTTATAAATGAATAGATATTAAGAATAGACAATTAGTAGATAAATAGTAAATAAGCATACAATATACAATATATACAATGAAAAAAGGAAATAAGTATAACAATGGAGGACAGACTATTATACCAGACTCTATATTTTTATATAAATATAATTTTTTCAGGTTTGTAACATTAGAACAAGACGTAAGTTTACAAAACTTAATAGTATTTGGCCCTGAACAGTGTTTGTCATAAAGAAATTCTTGTCTAAGTGCCACTTCCCACCTCTTACTTCACAGGTTTAAACAATCGTGAATCATATTTTCAATGGGACTTTGAGATAGTGAAAATATGATTCGCGTAAATTTATATATAACGTTCTAGGTTCTGATTCGCGGAAAAAACATGACGCGGAAAAAACCTGCTACTCGGTATTAAAATTGGTCTTCGTCCGTCGTCGTGCATTTTACATTTTTAACTTCTTGAAAACTACAAGGCCAATTGTTACCAGTTTTGGTGTGAAGCATCTCTATGGTAAGGGAATCTATATTTTAAAATTCATTGCTCTACCACCCCAGAGTGCCACGGGCGGGGCCAAATATGCAAAACAAAAGCCAAATTTACAAAAAAAAACATTCGTCTCTATCTCTCATTTCCACACAATTGAGGAAAAAACTGAATGCATGGGTATGATGTCCATGAAATCTTCTACCTAAATTTTGAAATTTATGACCCCCTGGGACAGGGGTTTAGGCCCTAGTGCGGGGCCAAGATAGCCATATAGTGAAAATTAAATCTGAGAAAATCTTCCTCTTCATCTTGTTTAAAAAGGAAAACTTTTGGAATATTTTTTAATTTTATTTCTATTAAAATTTTCAGCCCCCAATAATGACCATATCTTAAATAAAGGGATCATGCTTCCACATAAGTATCACGTTTCTAGTCTGAATTTTAAAAAAAAAAGATTTTTCTCTTTTTACATTGACTTAAAAATTCGACACCTTTGTCGCCCAACTTATTCACGGGAATGATGATTTAAATAAACTTAAATATACATTATCTTTGACTTCCATACAAGTGTTTGCTTTTCTGAAATTATGGTTTTTGAGAAGAGTTTTAAAGAATTCTAGAGAATATAAATACTTTTTAAGAAATTCATCTTCCAATTGTGGCCCCATCAAACCGCGGAGGATTATGATTTTAAATTAAATGAATAAAATTATCCCACACGAATGCAGCATTTTTTGGTCTGATGGTTTTTGAAAGGAACATTTTAAAAGATTTTTTAAAAGTTTAATTTACTAAATTTAACAATTCAACCCCACATTGTGGCCACACTCTACCCACAGGGATTATGGTTTGAACAAGCATGAATCTACACTACCTGCGGATACTCCACACAAGCTCTCTTTAAGGAAATCTTTTTAAAGATGTTTTTCTATATATCAAAATTTTATACCCCACCCCATATTTACCTTTGGGATCATGATTTGAACAAACATCGTAATACTTTCACAAACGTGTCAGTTTTTCTGGCCTTATGGATTTTTAAATAGAAGATTTTTACTTGAATCCACACTACATTGGGATGCTTCCAAACAAGAAAGATAATTTATTTGATGATGCAAGCATATAATTTCATCAATAAACATAAAATTCCTCGCAATATATTCGGTATTTGCTATCGTATATAAAAGTGTATAAATGCAAAAATTAACATTATTATATATGTCATTAACAATTGTATATTGAAGAAGAAACACATACATGTATATGAAAAAATATGACGAAGCGTAAATCATTTCCTATATATAAGGGTTAGAAAGAAGGGCAAGCTTGAAAGCCTTCTCTAGTCATTCTTTCTATTAAGAATATTATGTTATTGACTGTAACTTTAACCGTTTAGAACCTAATGACGTTGTTAAAAACATTTTCAATTTAAATATATTGATCCATTCTAGCAAGTCTTTGCAGCAACAAGAAATCATCATGTGTACTAAGCTTTCAGAAATATCTATTTGATGATTATAATACTTACATTTAATTAAATGAATTACACAGATATTTGAATTTGAAACCTGTCCATACTTTACCTCTTTTGAGGTTTAGGGCTACATAAAGGAATTAATTTTGTTGCATTTACTGAGCATCTATGAAACCAAAGAGTTTTACACAATGTTTCTAAAGGAGATCACTGATAAAGACCAACATTATGTATACATTTCCTCCTTTACGTCTTTTAATATACAAATTTGTATACACAAAATCTTCCCATTTAAAAAAAATTACGCCCTTTTGAAAATATATGCAAATACATGGTCAAGTTTTGTAAAAATCAAATTAGACATTCAGCTTATTTTTGTTGTTGACAGGAACGGATGGGAAGACACAACCTCAAATAAAGAATGTTCACTTTCTATGCAAGTATAATTGGTGCCGATGTAGAATGCGACGAAGGTGAGTCCACTTATGATCAGATTCTGAATAACTCGTTATTAGAAAATGAAACAATTTAAGACCATATAAATATCATCATCCACAATGAGACGGACTCTATGACGAATTTATCACACCGGACAACATAAAAACCAGATAAAGTTCGTTTTGATTGACGTTTTCAAAAATCATCTTTTACATTCCATCCATTTCTTTCTTTGGATTTAACTTTTCGTGTCGCAAACAGTCAATGAGATCATGCTACAGATATTTTCAAAGTATAGTGTAATAGACCAGTAGCGGATCTTATATTGGGAATTTCGGAATAAATAAGGAAATGCAGAATATATATATATATATATATATATATATATATATATATATATATATATATATATATATATATATATATATATATGAAAATAAATCAACAGATATTTCTCCTGGAATAAATTAATCTGATTTGATCTCAATTTTGTAATGGTGGCCCAGTCTTACAATATTTTTTTTTATTACTCAAAGTACTTTATTTATCTTAATTAATTTTCTGCAGCATGGAACAATTCCTACAAAACTTTGAACTTAAGTGACATTTATTAGTCTTATCATCTCTTAATATTTTTAGGTCACCTCAGTCACTCAGGTTACCTACTGTAATTTGTCTTCGTCCGTCGTTTGCGTCGTCCGTCGACCATCGTCATTCGTGCGTCAACAATTTTAAATTTTTTACTTCTTCTTAATAACTACAAGATCATTTAATGCCATTTTCAGTTTGAAACATATCTAGTTAAATTCAACTTTGTTTGATTCTTTTTAATTTAGATACAATATGAACTACAAATGGGTCTGTCTCTCGGAGAATAATTGCTATTTGGCTTCAGTTTGCATCCGACAACGTTTTCCCACCTTTTTTTTTTAGATTTTCTAGATGATAGTCAAATGATTTTCCTATAACAAAAAATCATGAAGGTAAAGAACAGTTTGAATTAGCCCATTTTGCTATTTTCTACGAATGTCATTGTACTTATAAACAATCGATAAATACCCTTAGCGTTTTATTGTTATCGATCAGCAAATCGATAAAACAATAAACTTTCAAATTATTAAATATAATTTTTGGTTATAAACTGTTATTAGGTAAAGATAAAATCCAACTATTTATGCTTAAAAAATGAATATGTTCTTATTTCTTAAAACACAGAGATCTTTGTCTGAAGGAAAAGAAGCCTACATGTCCAAGACCAAATATGAAGTCAATATAGACGATATCGTACTCAAAAGGACGATATCGGCAGCGATATTGAACTTAAATAAGGTTGAATTACATTAAAAATGTCGATATCGACGATATCGTACACAAAGATAATGTTGACATTGATATCTATGGTGGTTATTTGTATTATAAAGATTTGCTTAGTAATATGTATCCTTTTTTATATCTTAAATTAACAAAATATTTGTAGGTCTTTCACCCTGGTTTATCAATTACGAAATGGTTTTACTTCTTATTACCATGAGCAGGTATCTGAAACATTAGTCGACAATATTATCAACTGGTACAGATGTAATATTGTCTTTATCATACATAAAACAGAGGTACTTTTTACGCACACGACTTATTTTTGAATTAAATTGCATAAGAATTCACTGTAAAATATCAGTTAAAATGTATTTCAGTTATTTAAGTTAAAAAAAAGTATCCTTCGCTATATTTTCTGACCAATTTACTATTTGTTTGGACGTTATAGGATTTGTTTGGACATATAAGGATTTGTTGGAACTAAAACCAAACAAATAAGAATAGTTTTAAAAGTCGACCCCGCATTCCCATATATATATATATATATATATATATATATATATATATATATATATATATATATATATAACACATGGAATTTCACTTTTGTTGGAGCTCCACCTCCGCCCCGACCGAGGCTTGAACTCACGACCTCTGGAACCCATTCTCCTAGCAGTAAGAGGCCACCGGGATAACCACTCGAACAACTACGCAAGACAAATATCTTGCTTTCGATGACAAACGGAACCTAGCCCGCTGGCCGCGCACTACACAGTCGCTTGTGATACAGGTGGAATACAGTTAAACGACATTTTGAGAGGATCGGAACGATACACATTGCATAGATACACACAAATATATATATATATATATATATATATATATATATATATATGTATATATATATATATATATATATATATATATATATATATATATATATATATATATATATATATATATATATAAATCCAAGAAAAACCTCAGTGGTCGGTGAAATATATATAAAACTTAAATAAATGAAAACACAAAGATCGAGTAAAACATAAGCGCTTATGTTTTACTCGATCTTTGTGTTTTCATTTATTTAAGTTTTATATATATATATATATATATATATATATATATATATATATATATATATATATATATATATATATATATATATATATATATATATATATCCAAAAATAAATAGTATAAATCCACACACGTAGTATCATATAATTTAATTCTGGTTGTAACACGCTTTCTGATTGGTTGAAAAATTTAATTTATATCGTATAAAGAATGTTGCCTACGTCATAGTAAGACTAACGTCAAAAACTATCAATCCGCCTGACGTCACGTTTGAATTTTGTACAATTTGTTGTCATTTTATAGATAAAATGACTGTTTTTATCAACAATCGATAGCGAAAAAATTAAATTATAAGGAATGAATTCAATGTTTATTAGTTTTATACGATATAAAATGGTTTGGAACAGTTTACGCTTTTTTATAAACCGCTTCGCGGTTTATAAAGCGTAAACTGCCCCAAACCATTTTATATCGTATAAAACTAATAAATATTGAATTCATTCCTGAAATGAAAAAAATCACAACACTGAAATAAACTCAACTAGTTTCATTTTAAATCATCAGGAGTTTGACAACATGTTGCTAAGTAACATACACATACATACGAATACATATATTTCTTATTGTGACGTCATACATGTAAAACGCTAGTATTATGTTACGTTATGTAGCCGAATTGATTATGACGTCATAATATAAAGATATACATTAAGTACGGGAAAATAAAATTCTCCATACAAATAATAGAAATATATAAAATAATTACGGGAAAAAGTTTTTATCTGATACACTTGTCCTAGGCTATTTAGAAGAAAAACTATATTCAAACACTCAAGACAAATTTGGTCACGACTATGAAACCTTCATTAGAAAGTCATGGAAACGTTATTTGGACGATTGTTTTATCATATGGGACAAAAGTGAAAATCAGTTAACTGAGTTTGTTAATATCCTCAACACTTTGAGCACTACTCTGAAATTCACTATGGAATGGGATAACAATATGCTACCCTTCCTTGACGTTATGGTACTTAAAAAAGAAGACCGGATAATAACGGATGTTTTCTACAAAAAAAACGGATACTAAGCAATATCTTTTATTTGACTCGTCCCACCCTAGACACACTAGGAATAATATTCCTTACAATTTAGCAAGGCGTTTATGCACAATAATCTCCGATACAGATATCTTAGACTTTCGTCTCACAGAATTACAAGATTTACTACTTCAAAGAAATTATCCCACACAACTGATTCAAAACGGAATTAACAAAGCCAAATCCCATGAACGAAAGGATCTTCTTTTAGTTAAAATTAAACCCGTCAAAAATGTTATACCATACGTTTCTACGCACAACACTAGAAATCCAGAAGTGTTCAACATCATTAGAAATAACCTACCTATCCTAGAGGAGGATCAAGACATGATGAAAATATTAGATACTTCACATATCATCAAAAGTAAACGACAAAGCCCTTCTCTTAAATGTATTCTTACCAGAGCATCGTTTACCAGTAAAATCCAGGAACCACCCATCATCAAAAAATGCGAAAAACCCAGATGTAGTACATGCCCATATCTGACAGAAGTCCACATTTCATTTTAAAACCGGAAGCGATTTTTCCATCAAAACCTCCATGTCATGCACCAGTTCAAACCTTATCTATGTCATACGTTGCGCTGGTTGCGGTGAAAATTATATCGGTCAGACAGGAGACACCTTGAGACACAGGATGACCGTGCACCGACAACAAATCAGAGAACCTGAATACCAATGTACGTCCGTCAGTGAACATATAAGGAACTGTGCAAGGTATAAAAGTCCTAATTTTACCGTTTTTCCTTTTTACAAGTTTCTGAGGGATACCACAGAAAAGAACGTGAGGCAAAAGAAAAACTGTTAACAACAAATATAAACCTGTTTTAAATGCCTAATAATTATATAATGTATCAGATAAAAACTTTTTCCCGTAATTATTTTATATATTTCTATTATTTGTATGGAGAATTTTATTTTCCCGTACTTAATGTATATCTTTATATTATGACGTCATAATCAATTCGGCTACATAACGTAACATAATACTAGCGTTTTACATGTATGACGTCACAATAAGAAATATATGTATTCGTATGTATGTGTATTTGTGTAACTTAGCAACATGTTGTCAAACTCCTAATGATTTAAAATGAAACTAGTTGAGTTTATTTCGCTGTTGTGATTTTTTTTCATTTTTAAATTATAAGGAATGAATTCAATATTTATTTGTCGACGAAAAATTAAATACTTATATGCCTTTTGGTATCAACAAAAGGGAACATTACAAATTTCATAACGCGCGTTAGCGCGTTATGAAAATTTGTTTGCACACACCGTTGCAGTTATGAGACTATATCTTTCAAAAAATAAGGATTTAATGCTTATATTTACATTTTTTTTTACCTTCTTGCTTCTTGCGTTGTACGCAAATGCCAATTATACCTCAAATTACTGTATTATCCTATGGGTATGTTCAAATTAATGGAAGAGCCACAGTAACAGCCACAAGCGTGATCTTTGATTTTCGCTTGTGACGTTGTATTTATCAGCGTTCAACGTTTGTGACGTCACAAATAAAACTCGTGATTTAACCTTTTAGTATCCTGTCTGTGTTATGGTGCTATATCTGCAGCAGCTTTACATGCAAAATATACGTGGAATGTAAATATATATATATATATATATATATATATATATATATATATATATATATATATATATATATATATATATATATATGTGTATATATATATGAAAAAAATCACAACACCGAAATAAACTCAACTAGTTTCATTTTAAATCATCAGGAGTTTCACTACGTGTGTGGATTTATACTATATATATATATATATATATATATATATATATATTTATATATATATATATATTTATATATATATATATATATATATATATATATATATATATATATATATATATATATATATATATATATATATATATATAAATCACAAAAGTATTTTCTCAGTGTCCGGTAAAAATATAATAAAAGAAAAAAAGCAACACTAACTGCAAAACATAAGCGCTTTCATTGTTAAAAATCTTCAGACGTTTTACAGTCGTTAAAACTATGACGTAATTACGTTACCTAGTGATAACGTCAACAATAAAACTATGACGTCATAATGCTTATTGAAGAAAACAATCATAGAATAAAGTTATATAGCGTAATCTACAGTAAAACAAAATCAAAGACGATGAAACAGTCTATATCAAACTATTTAACGAACGTTTTAGTGACTTTATAAAATGTTTTTCTTTTTCCCTTCGTTCAATTGCATTGTCAATATAAAGTTTATAAAACGGAAAAACTGAAAAAAAAGTTGGTCGCTATGGATGTAACAAATTTGTATACAAACATAACCACAGATCTCGGTATCAATGCCCTCAAATACTGGATCAATAAATATCCACAAAATATCAACAGCTGTTTCAGCAGAGAGTTTATCCTAGAAGCAAGCAGTTTAGTCCTTAAAAATAACACATTCTCTTTCAACGGCAAACATTATTTGCAGCTTAAAGGGACGGCTATGGGGACTGAAATGGCCCCTACTTATGTCACCCTCACATTAGGATACTTAGAAGAGAAAATGTATGAAAAAGCTAGACGGCAATTTAACCATCAAACCGCACAAAATATAAAAAATGGATGGAAAAGATATCTTGATGACTGTTTTATCATCTGGAACGAGAGCGACGCCAATTTAACAGTCTTTTTAGACATTGTAAATAATCTGGATCCAAACATCAACTTTACGCTAGATGAAAGTGCGATCTGTATTCCATTTTTGGATGTGCTCATTTCTAAATGCGGGGAAAATATAACCACCGACATGTATTTCAAACCAACAGGTACCCATCAGTACCTTCATTTCAGTTCTTGCCACCCGGGTCATACTAAACGCGCAATTCCATACAACTTAGCAAGGCGTGTATGTACCATAGTTAGCGACAACGATAAAAGAAATGAACGTGTACAGGAATTGAAAGCAAGCCTGATAAAACAATGTTATCCAGTAGGAATCATAGACGATGGTATCAAAAAGGCATTAGCACTGAACAGGGAACATCTTATTAATCCTCCTGAAAATAACACCTCTGATTTAAAGATATTACCACTCGTAACTACGCATAATCCGAATGATATTAATATTATTCCAGTTGTACGTCAACTTAACAACATTCTACAAACTGATGAAAAAATATCCGAAGTGCTGAAAAAATACAACTTCATCAACAGTAAAAGACAACCCAGGAATCTCCGAAGGATACTTTGCAAGTCTTTTTAACGTCAATCGTATTCTGTCAGCAAGTGTAACGATCCCCGCTGTGGAACTTGCCAACATATTAAAGTCGGGAAATCGTTCAAGTTCGGGGACAAGGACTTTATTGTTAATGCGAACATATCTTGTGCCTCTAAAAATGTTATATTTACATTCTACTGTGTTTTCCCATTAAATTCTGTGATCTTCAAATGCCTCTAAATGCAACAAGTAGTCAAAGGTCAAATTGACGAGTTTTATTATGACGTCACAAACGTTGAACGCTGTAAACTGCAACGTCACAAGCGAAAATCAAAGTTCACGCTTGTGGCTGTTACTGTGGCTCTTCCGTTAATATTAACTTACCCTTAGGATAAGATCGGAATTTTAAGGTATAATTCACATTTGCAGACAAGGCAAGAAGTTAAAAAATGTAAATATAAGCATTAAATCATGATTTTTTGGAGTATACACTCTCATAACTGCCGCGGTGTGTGCATACAAATTTTCATAACGCGCTAACGCGCGTTATTCAATTTGTATGCACACACCGCGGCAGTTATGAGAGTGTATACTTCAAAAAATCATGATTCAATGCTATAATATACAACATTACGTGTAGTGGATGCAACGAATTTTATATAGAAGAAACTGGAACAACCCTACGCACCCGTATTCGTATACACAAACAACACGTCAATCAACCCGAGTACAGAAAAATTAAACTTAGTGAACATCTTGATATTTGTGGCCACGGACAATTTACAGTTTTTCCGTTTTATAAACTTTATACTGACAATGCAATTGAACGAAGGGAAAAAGAAAAACATTTTATAAAGTCACTAAAACCTTCGTTAAATAGTTTGATATATACTGTTTCATCGTCTTTGATTTTGTTTTACTGTAGATTACGCTATATAACTTTATTCTATGATTGTTTCCTTCAATAAGCATTATGACGTCATAGTATTATTGTTGACGTTATCACTAGGTAACGTAATTACGTCATAGTTTTAACGACTGTAAAACGTCTGAAGATTTTTAACAATGAAAGCGCTTATGTTTTGCAGTTAGTGTTGCTTTTTTTCTTTTATTATATTTTTACCGGACACTGAGAAAATACTTTTGTGATTTTTATATATATATATATATATATATATATATATATATATATATATATATATATATATATATATATATATATATATATTAATTACTTTAGCCACTATCTTAGCCTTAAATCTAAAACTCTCTCTCTATCTCTCTCACATATAATTTCCACCGTTTAAGTCATGCAAAAAAAATTGTGATAGATTTGGAGAATTGAGCTTCCATTGCTGCCAGATATTGTATAAATATAGTACATGTAATACATTTATGTGTATACATGTCTAGCAATTTATCATTTGAAAAAAAATGAAATTTCAGTAAAGGGGTGACACGGTTACAGAGCCCCCAACCCGCACCCTCTTTATCTAATAATTGCCAGATCAGATAGTCTAAAAGAATAACTACTTCGCCGAACAAATAGCTTATTTGGCCGGACATATCCTAATTTCTAAGAAAAATCATAATTCGTCCGAGCAAATAACTTATCCCCCCTAACAGATATCAAATTCGTCAAAACAAGTAATAATTCGTCCGAACAAATCCTAATTCGTCCGAACAAATCCTAATTCGTCTGAACAAATCCTAATTCATCCGAACAAATAGCTAAATCGTCCAAACAAACAATTTATCCGTCGGAACAAATTGCTAATTGGTCCGAACAAATCCTTATTTGTCCGAACAAATCCTAATACGTCCAAACAAATATCTAATAAATCAAAACAACACGATATATTTTTTTTTATCACATGTTTATCCCAATATACGGTGGATATCACTCATGGGATAAATTTTTGATATTCCACTGTGTGTTCTTACGCCACGTGACGTCATAGTTAATCATTACGTAGGTTTAGACGATTGATTGACGTAGAATGTAAAAGTAAATAATTAATTCAGTTGAGGGGTGTTGAGATATAAATTTTAAACATTTAATGTTGTTTCAGTTATTTGTCATGAATTCATAAAAAAATGTTCGAAAATGAATGTATGTTTGTTATACTTCAAGGAACTTTTTTTCCATGCGTAAAGTTGTTGACGTGTTGTAAATAATGTGTTGTGCGGCTCACAATCACAATTTTTACAGAAAAAGTTGGGATTAACAAAATACTTCGTAAAACATGTGATAAAAAGAATCTCTCATGATTTGCGATGGTATATGATTTTTATCCAACTCGTTGTGTGTTTTCTATCCCCTCGCCAAGGCTCGGGGATAGAAAACACACAACTCGTTGGATAAAAATCATATACAATCGCAAATCATGAGAGATCCTATATATTTATCTAGCCCTTCCACGCCGCCATAGTATCCTTTATAAATAACACAAACATTTGTAATATCTTTAAAAGTATCTTTTCATCAATGCAAATTGTAAGAACGACTATTTCAGGTTACTCTCCACTGAAAGGAGATAAAGCCTACCCCGGTTATATTGAAATTCAGGGGACCATGCAAATTATTTCAATATATCCGTATTTCAATGTAAGCGAAATTGACTGACGTGAAGCCGCCATTTTTGAAAGTTCAATCCCGACGTAAGCATAGAAAACCAAACCCGAAAAAATTATTAGATCATAATTTATCTATTACAATAAACGGATTACATGGAACATTAGTCTTTGAAAGTTTGATTAAAATTATATCCGAAAGTTTTGTAAGTTTCGTTTTGTTACTATCTTAAACCTCATCATAATCTCGGATCGCACTTTTACCACACTCAAACGCTTCAAATATTGTGCAGACAATATATCCTGTATAAAAAATAACAATGCGTAAACTTATTATTTGTATATTTATGTTTATAAAGTGACATATAGGTCCGATGGGCCGGGTGTTTATTCATTAAGGTATTATATCATATACATGTATCTTTATTTGTTTATAAAACACATGTCACTATAATAAATCATTTACTTACTTAATATAAGCGATATTTCAAAATAACCGATTTCATTATATCCGTAAAATCAATGCAAATAATATGAGAGGTAAAAACTGGGGATTTAATTCTATTTCAAAATAAGCGGAATTTCAAAATAAGCGAGGTCAAAATAAGTGGAGTAAGCTGTAGGTAAGAAGTGATATTGGCTGCAGGGGAGGTCAAATTTCTTTCATACATGAATTATTTATATGCTTCATTTCAAAAAACAATTTTATGTATAGTTTCAGAAAAAATATATTTTATGAAAAGTTTTGCTTCTTGTGAGCTTCCGTAATAAAATAAGATATGCAACGTAAAAGCTACGAGTGTTCAAAGATAACACGACTTCGCTGTAGTAATGAACTATCATTTCCAAGTATTTAAATCGAAAGTTAGAAACTATTGATGTCACATGCAATTTTAGGTGTACTTGTAATCAGTCGATGAGTCTAGCATACTAAACATGGGCGACAAGTTGGATTTGGCGTTTGCTATGGACTGTACTAGTAGTATGTGTAGTTATATCGCTTCTGCGAAGCAAAACATAGAGAATATCATTCAACGGATTTCTTCGTCGGGAATAAGTAGCATTCGATTTGGACTCGTTGAATACCGTGATCACCCACCACAAGACCACAGTTTCGTCACACAAAAACACGATTTTACTCCAAATATAACTACAATGAAATCATGGCTTACTGCTTGTTCAGCTAATGGGGGAGGTGACACACCAGAAGCCGTTGCCGATGCTATGTACGACGTTCTCCACTTGTCGTGGCATTCAGATGCTACAAAAATATGTGTTCTGATTTCAGATGCCCCGCCACATGGTCTTGAACGTTCTGATAATTTCCCTCAATGTCCGGCGGGACACGATCCAGTTTGTATCGCCTCTGAAATGGCTAAAAAGGGAATTGTTTTATACTCAATAGGATGTGGCTTGTCCGGTTATGTAATGGACTTTTTCATGGCCATTGCTTTTCTGACTGGGGGTCAGTATGTGCCGCTAAGTACCGCTAGTAATTTGACTGAAGTTATCATCGGGGGAGCCCAGGAAGAGGTTTCGTTGGAAAAATGGATGGCAGAAGTTGATGAAGAAGTGCAAAGAGATTTAGCGAAAAATATAGAGATTGACGAAGAAGAATTGTCAAGAAGAATTCATAAAAAAATGGAAGTTAAGGGAGCGCGTGCAAAACAGTTAACGAGAAACAACAAGCAGGTTGGCGAAATAAACAGACGGGCCAAGATGATGTCCAAACTTAAGACACTTCCACAAATGAGGGATTTTCCAGCAGAGGGCGCTTACGTACCCGATCCTAACATAGATTCTTACAAGGGTGGATCTGCAGGTTTTGATATCGACGAAGGAGAAATCACTCGCGAACAAGCTGAGAGAATGGTCATTAAAGCCAAAGCTCGAATTACATAATTGATTTCGTGTCGGATTATCTTGTTCTGTAAACATTACTATGATTTGATGTTAGGCCAATAAATATATCTTTTGTTTTTTTAATATATTGTCATTTTAAATACTCCAAAATAATAAATTGTGAAGACACAAACTTAGCTTTATTGTTTTTCTCTGATTGTTTTAGATCCAATAAAACCATTTTTGGGAGTTGATTTTAATCAACTCTCCTATGCACTTACTCGGGCAAACCGAAAGTGAAACAGTGTTTGGACCTAAGCACAAATCAATACCGCTGACGACACTTAGTTCCTGAAAATAATCGATAAATTGGATGCAATGTATTCTGAAGCATTGTTTTTCAAGAAAACCTATTTATCAATACCATGAAAATAGTAAGATTTTAAATGGTACAAACAGTTTAGATATTTTTTGAAGTCGTATCATGTATTCATAGGCTCGACTTCAATGTACCAGTCACGTTCAACCAGACGGTCGGCTGTCTCTGTTAATATCCGACAAAACAGAGAGTCTCTCTTGCTTGTCGGAGATAAACGGAGACAGTCGAGCGTTTGGTTGAACAAAACTAGAGTTCAATCTTGCCTGGATCCATACAATTTCTCAGAAATATTTCTATTACTGATACTACTTAAATTGTCATGCAAAATCACATATCGCTGATTTTTAAATAAATGATAATTAATCGATAAAATCAACTCCCGTCAGTACTTCAGTACTTTGATTAAAAGTAGTTAGAATTTTATTGTGGGACATTTGGTACCAACAGAACTGATGTGAGTAAATTCGTGCACCGTTTTAGTTAATATTTTACGGTGGAATCATCATTGTTTGTGGAGGACTAATACTACTAGCTTTCGTGGGTAACACTTACCCTCGAATTTGCATCCCCATGACTGTTAATACCAGTTTAATTTATATTTATTAAGACTATCCCGAACTTGCTACCGACAAAATTACATCCCACGAACCTGTAAAATGTTGTCTTTACAAGACCATTGTCCCCAAAGACAAAATGAGCCTACACTGTTTCATTAAGTCACCAACGAGACTAAAAGGCAAACCTTTTATACGAGAAAAATGAAGCAATGTCTCTGCTATCCCCTCTGTTAAAATATCTTTGAACAGCGATATCTACATTCAAACATACAAGGGTTGTAAAAAAAGTTCGAAAGCAAAGTGATTTACGACAAAATTACTGTACACTTTGTAGGATGACGTATGTTTTATCTAATGAATACCAATGGAAAATAAGTATGCAAAAATCATCTAATTTTGAAGTTGTTATAAAAAATACAACGATATTTATTTTGCATGAATTGGATTTACGGAGCCCCATTTCATATTTCCACGACGTCAGGTGACGTCAACCTACTAAAATAATTAGGTACTATTTAAAAAAAAACTACTACCTAAACTATAATACCATTAAGGTGGATCTCTACACCAAATAAGTGTAGGAGATTTTTGTTGCATGCATTTTTTACCAATACTAGGCACAGTATTCAACAATAATAGACCTCAAAATACAATACACTATTTTCTAGAGAATTTTTAAAATATCAGTCTGGTTCCAGATAACCCCATATTTATCAAATTTTTAAACATTTCTGTTTTAAAATTCTTATGAAAGTGAAATGTTATTAAGTTAAGAAAATCATGAATGAAGTTTGTATGATTTTTATTGGAATCCACATAAATATGAAACTAAAATATAAAAAAATTCTTTTAAGGCAAACTGCTGGACAAAATCCCACAAAAACCTGAAAATATAAACAATATTCGTTGGTTAATGGGATGAAGAAAAGAAATTAAATGAAATTGAAAAATTAAAGGAAATACTTAATTATTGCAAAAATCTTGGTATAAAAGATCCTGTTTAAGAGTTGTCTTTCTTTATTTTACATGGTCTATCAGTATATCTTGGGATCAATTTTTTAATTAATAAAAATCACGAAGAAAAATTAAAAAAGGAACAAATCTATGCTAAATATGTAGATATAAGATTACTAGTGCTTATGATAATGTTTGAAGCTGAAAAATTATATTTTTGATGAATGCATTATATATATTTAACTCTTTAAAACAAAATATTAGTAGTTAAATTGCCTTTTAATTTTTTATATACAATAGCAATTATAAAAAACAACCATACGCATATTAATACATACATTAGATGTCCATAGTGATACACATGCACGTGTGGAAATGAAAAACATGCTCCTTTTAAGAATTCTGTCTTTCCCTCATTTGGGCTTGCAAATCCGGGCCTCCTGTGCTATTGCTAACTAGCTGTATTTATTTTAACCAAAATACATTAGTTTAATGTCAAAGTTTCAATGAAAGTCTTTTACTGCAAATGTTTTTTTTAATTTGGGAAGTTAGGATCAATTCAAGAGATCGTACTACGGTACTTTCGTTTTATATTCATCATACTTATATAGTTTAAATGAAAATTTGACATCTGCTTACCTATATCGATAATCCGCCACATATGTATAATCGTTTGTTGCAGATGACATGACAAAAATGTATTGCCAATAGCAGCAGAGCAGGGAAACTGTATATTATTTAGATTCCACGTTTTCAGTACAAAACAGCTGATAATCAATGTTAGTTTAAAGCTTTAAACAGGAAGAAAATTGACATATTTTCTAAGCGTTTTGGTGATTTCATTCCTATATCATCTCCTTAGTTAGAAGAGTTCAATTAAACGGTGTATAGCTATTTTGTACCACGACATAATGTTATCAATCTGGAACACAATGGCGTTTCGAACGGAAGTCAGACATGTTGTGACGATGTAGCCTTCCACCTTGAAAGTTCATAAAATGCAATCACAATACAAAAACAATAAAGGCGATGCACGCATATCAAACGCCTTGTAGTTTTGATTGGAAGAAGGATTATAAAATACAGATGAAATGCATGTGTAACGTAGAATAATGACCCCCGTAGAATAATGACTGGGGTCATTTTTCGACGTAGAATAATGACCCCCCGATCATTATTCTACGCAGAAAAAATGACTCATTATTCTACGTGACCCTTTTGCCTGAAGAATAAGTGTCATTTTCATAAAAATGAGCACACTCTACAAGAAGAAAAGTTACCCCTGAAGAATAATAACCTCCTTAGAGATCACAGTTTTTCAGTATATTTTTTTAATTTGTGAAATAGTCTTAACAATATTGTATTTTTTACTCCAGTTTACAGAAAGTAACAGAGAATATAACTCATATTCAAATAAAAGTGAAGAAGGGGTACATCTTAGAAAATAAAATTCCTTCCGATATAACAAGATACTGACGTATTGCACCGGGGTATGATTGTCATCTTAAAGCTGACATGAATTTATAAATACGCTTTACATGTATTTCCCTTTTATCTCCGACTACCACCACAATAGCTGTCGATTTCTATTGTTCTGCTCAACGCTACACACCCCCTATATAAGCCGAGAGCACTATTCACGCTTTACCGCATTCAGGTACTTCATACACCCGAACACGTTACCTTCACTATGGGCAGCGGAAAGGGCAAAAATACAATTTTACAAAATCAACGATAAACTAAATTCAGCTATCTAAAATAATACTATCAATGACCATAAGTGCAAAACCAACAGTCTTCTTTGCAAAATAAATGTACATAAAATCAACCAAAGATATCTAAATACAAATCAAATACAAAAAGTAAAACCAACAGACATAAATGTAAAACTAACATACATCAACATAAAACAAGCGGACGCACAAATAAACGCCAGGTGGCGTTTTTGGGAAGCAATTCGCGTCATCGATTATTGGAATCAGGGATGGTTCGCACCTATTCTGTTTCGCCATGAGATGTTTCGCATCTCGATGTTTCGCACCTGCCTCGGAGCGAAACATCTTACTGTATTAAGATACTTTTCTCGTATTATTATTCCTCTGAAATTAATTATTACCTATACAAGAATTGAAATATGTTTTTAAAAAACCCATTGAAACGGTGTTTGCTTTTATGCATGCACGGCCAAACAAGACAGCGTGCTTGCTTGATTAGGATTTTTATTTATTAATTTTATGAAGCCATGTCGTTTTATATAGTTCAGAACAAGAGGTGTGAATTGTGTTGTGTTAACAATTATAGTCTGTCATTCACTTGAGAATTACCTGTGTTTTATTATGAAAAATTCGGGAAAGTTAATGTAATTACAAATGTATAATATTATATAGTTAGCATAGCTCTATTTTGGGGATCATTATTTAATTACATAAACTTTCTGCTTGAACTTTACATTACTCCCCCCTCCCCTCCCCTGCACCCACTATTTAACTACGATTTTTACCAGTCTTATAAAATTAATATAAATTTAATCAAAAAATTAAAATTCTTATAGCAAAAGTCAAACTAAATCAAACCTTATCGTTAACAATTTTATTTCTATTCCAGTCTTCTTTTTTTTCTTTGTAAATTTTTAATTTACCAGATGACAGTAAATACAAAATTGACAAAGATCTCAAGTTGTATGGTTTGCATTACTTCCACCCAGCAAAATTAAAGTGATACGAAATGCAACGAATGACTGACATTACGTGAATAGAGGCGTGAAAATTTGATTTGCTATAATTATCTATACAGATGTGTCTTAGCCTGACGGAAACGGAAAGTCTTAAAGTAAACATTTTGTATAAATTGTTATCATCAAAATATGCCTTATTCAAAGCATACAATGTTTCCTATAACGAAGTTTGATTTATTTCTCTACATTCTTATGCATTGCCTGTACAAGTAGTTTGAAGAAAATATAAGACATGGCAGTATTCATGTCGATAAGCTTGAAGTATTCTGATACATGCACTTTATAAAATTTTAATTTACAATGTACATATGTCTTGTAGCATTTTGAAAATGTTTCCTTCAGATTTTTGTATATCATCATGTTTATGGACAGGCACGTAGCATCGGGGGCTGGGGTCTGCCCCCACCCCCCCTTATTTTGCTTGTCAAGATTTTTTGGATGAGCCTGCCCCCCCCCCCCCCCCCCCCACTTTCAAAAACGATGCTACGTGCCTGATAGATAACAATGAAATGACTTTTTTTTTTTTATAGAAGACTGTACGATAGTTGATTATGCATATGTTTTTATCTGAATATGAATATTTCGAACAAATGTACAAGTATAAACAGGTCATTAAAATATTATTTTTAATTTTTAATAAATCATAATAAATATATCAACATCTCAGGGCGAAACAGAATAGGCGCGAATCATCCCGGATTCCAATAACCGATGACGCATATTGCTTCCCAAAAAACGCCACCTGGCGTTTATTTGTACGTCCGCTTGTTTCATGTTGATGTATGTTCGTTTTACATTTATGTCTGTTGGTTTTACTTTTTGTGTTTGATTTGTATTTGGAGATCTTTGATTGATTTTATGTACATTTATTTTGCAAAGAAGACTGTTGGTTTTGCACTTATGGTCATTGATAATATTATTTTAGATTGCTGAATTTAGTTTATCGTTGATTTTGTAAAAATGTATTTTTGCCCTTTCCGCTGCCCATACTTCACCCCTTGTGAATGTTATTGTCATTTAAATTTTAGACCACGTGGTTTTATTTGACCCTTTCAGTTTTACAGTAAAAATCATGCCTTGTGTTTATAGTCAATTTAATAGAATTAAAGTATTTGTAATCAAACATAAAATTTATATAGAGGTTTATTGATTTTAAACTTTATTTCATTTTATTGCGGATCCTAAGGGCGATAACTTTTTAAGTTCTTGGGGTCATTAGGCACAGGGTCATTTTGTATCATCACTTTTAATGTTTAATCACATAAAGAAAAATTTGTTTCAATATCTCTTGAAATAAAAAAGTTTTCCAGTGGAAAATAGAGAAGAAAAATAATAATAAAAAACTAAAGAAATACAAAAGGTCTTTCACCTGAAAGGTGGAAAGACCTAATAACCGCTTGATGGTGAAATAAGACAAACAACTTAAAAGATTTTCATGTTTTAACATAAATCAAAGTAGAATATGATATGAAAAACGATCATTACTTACATATTTTGAGAATATTATCCGAACACTTATACGTCCGCTCAAAATTTCACAGGAACTGAACAAATCTCTGTGAAATCTCGTGAACTTTCATTCGAGCACCTCTGGATTTCTTACATACTTAGTAACGATAAAAAACACATTTCGAACACATTCGCAGGGGTGACCTTGGGCGAAAAGACTTGTAGAAACGCGTTTTGAACAAAAATAATATGATAACTACTGCACTGTCAAGGATTATATATCCAGGCACACATACTTAAAAAATCCTCAATAACTGTAGACCGTTTTTTGTTTATGTTATAACATTGCACATGCGTAACCACACACTGTGGCATATCGAGCAATGTCAATGTTTGCATGGATTTTAGAAACGGGGCATTTTTGTAGAAACCGATGGAAACGAGTCAATTTTACGTTGTTACTTTCTTGAATTTACTATCATTTAGCTACTGGGTTGGACGTAGTGCCGCCGGTGTTTTTTTTAAAAAGATGCAGACATTGAACAACGCACGTGTTCGATGTGCATGTGAAGTAAGGTAGCACTATCTGTGCAAAATGATACGGATACTTGTACCTTGGAAATTATTTCAAAGAATAGATATATTTTGTATTTTATTGATCATTGTTTCCTTTATTACGGGCCACCGGAAGGCGGTCTGTTATTTGATATACATTTAAATATTGTTACTGCGTTTTTGCGGGATAGTTCTTTTTTAAGTAGAATTAATATTATGCTTATTTTTATGAATTAAAATAAATTTGCATGTAGAAATATGTTTTATGCCTTTTAAAAATATCACATATTTTTTGTTTTACTCGTAAATGAAAAAATATGTCATACTAAGTAGATTGTCGTGTTTAGCGCGTTTTTATCGAGACTTAAATCTATCCGGAAAATTTCGGAGTTCTTCATTCTTTTCAAAACAATGCATCGGCATCGGTAAGCGGGACATACTAAAGACCTGAAAACCAAAGACCTGAATGTAATTAAATTTTATATAAATGATATATTTGAATTTCTATGTGCCGTGTCAAATAAAATGACTTTGTGTGTGTATTTATTGTATTTTCATCTAAAATGTGGTAGAAAATATCATGAAATGACATCCATATCAATTATTTACGCAAAAATATGACAGAAATGAAAATTTTAATTGACTGGACATTTTGAACTAATCCATTTCTATTTTATCATGTGGTCCCTTGAAATAATATAAACTAATGCATTAAATTTTCATTCAATACAATGCAACAAAAAAAAAATGGTTTGAAATACATTATCTCCAAGAGAAAAGTTATGAGTTGAAATTTGCATTAGAGTAATGTACAAATCAATGTGTTCTCAATTACCGTTAGAAATGTTTACAGTAACGAACTCGATTCTTCATGATAATAGTAAAATATTAAACTTCAAAACAAGTTGCTGAAAGTATATTCAAATTTACCATAAAAATTAGTACTGTTACAACCAACTCTTATATTCTTCTTTTTGGTGTGTTTTTATGTAAACAACCAATGATTCATACAACAATTATGTTTTTGCAGCCCATTTGACGCTTGCGTCAATTTGATTTCTTGTTCTTTATTACAAACATTTAGAAGTCCGTGCAACCTGAATGCCTCGATCGGAAAGCAACCGACCGTAACTTTCTCGACAGGTATATACACCCAAGTGGCAGTAGAGGAGCGATCGAAACTAATATGGCGACAAATGCTTTAATTAATTCATGTCAGCTTTAACGATTACATTTACATGTATATATGGTGTTCCGATAGGGCCACTAAAACCTTCGCACTTTCGCCTTTAGGGCGAAGATGCGAGAGAGCGAAGTTGCGAAGACGAACGTGCGAAGGTGCGACGGCGAGGGAGCGAAAGTGCGAAGATGCGACGGCAAAGCGCGAGGATGCGATGGCGAAAGTGCGAAGGTGCGAAGGCGAAGGCGCGATACTACTATCGCTCCTTCGTCTTCGCAACTTAGCAATCTCGCCTTCGCATCTTCGCACTTTCGTCTTCACATTTTTTGATTGCATTCAGCAAGTCTCGGTCAATTACATAGAATTTAATACAGGCACCGTTCTTGCCAAGTTTTTCGATTAATCCATGCTATTATTGGTACGCATGCGCTAGGCCAGCGTGCTTACTATCAATGTTTATAATTTTTTTAATGTGTACATGTGACATATATGTTTACCAGTGCTTGCTATGCATAATCAATATAAACTCCACATAAAATGTAATGTCCGCCATAATGTGTACATATGCACTTCCAGACTTCTGTCACTTACCAGCCGTCTGTTTACCGTGGATCAAACACAGTAACATTCTAATTTCATTATGCGACACTCCTTGCTCATGCATAGATCTGGAGGAGGAGAGGGGGTCCGCCCCCGGAAAAATCAATATCAATAATTTCACGAAGTAAAAGGGGAGAGGTTATCCGAACCCCATCCCCTTGGATAATTCAATTTTAACAATTTTATAAAATTAAATTTCCAGCATATGCATCGGAACCTTTTAAAAGATAGAGAGCTCCGCATTTATAAAAAAAAGGCGAAGGCGAAAGCGCGAAGATGCGAGAGCGAGAGTGCGAAGTTGCGAAGGTAAAGGAGCGATAGTAGTATCGCTTCTTCGCTTTTGCAACTCCACACCTTCGCCTTTGCATCATCGCGCTTCGCCGTCGCATCTTCGCACTTTCGCTCCTTCGCCGTCACACCTTTGCACTTTCGCCATAGCAACTTCGCACTCTCGCATCTTCGCCCAATAGGCGAAAGTGAGAAGGTCGAAGTGGCCCAATCGGAACACCCACCATATGTATCTCAATATTACGAGTGACAACACATTAGAATTATTTCGAGATACAAGACACTATAAAACAAAACTCTGTTGATTGGCGATGAAAGAGTAGACTCGATAATGTACATGAATTATACTTGCATTGACGGTTTTCCCCAACTACAAACTGCTGGGTAAGCAAGTGCATCACCCAGAATTAATGATGAAACCAAAATTATGATAAGTTCACTCCATTGTTAGCCATTATAACCAAGCTGGTTAGCAGGCTCTAACAGCAGCCATTACGCCAGTAGAAGTTAACGGCCAACAAGGAAAATCGTCAAAGTACTGAGAGTACTCGAACAGAAAATATATATTTTACTTTATCATCGGCATATTTTAATTAATATCAAAATGAATAATGCATCAATAGTTTGTATGAGCATTGACAACTTTGGATGCAGTAAAGATCGTGTGATCAAAATCAAGGGGGATATAAACCCCTAGTTCGAGTCCGAACCCCTTACATGTATCAACGCTTTTAGAAACAATCTCTTCTTATTATAATCATACAGTGTTTATTATCTATTTAAGATTTACTAAAGTCAGGTATTTTTCACACATTTGCTCTAAAAGAATAAAGTATATTCATGATCACAAATACAACATTACAACAAATGTTAAGAATATCGATGTTCATGTACGATAAAAAAGAACTTTCCCCCAGAAATGTAAGTAAGAAGTATTCATATTCGTACACTACCTGCCTCCTTAGCATTTTCCATAATAATTTATAAATGTATCATTCTTCGATTGACCATTTATTCACCAATGAATATTGCTTATATTACTACAACATTTATTCCTCATGATTGTTGTTCGTAATTTATCACACAGTATCCTCAATATGTATGAATTCGTTTTTCTTTATCTACGTAATTACCCGCCATATGTCGACGAGAGAAGTGATATAATTGTTAACAATCAATTTGTGGCAATGTAAGTGTTTTGTGTATGCCTGCTACGTATATGAAAAACTATATATAGCGATTTATTTACAAGTTCGGTGTTTATAGCTTCAAAATCAGGGTAAAAATTCAAGTAATTTCAAAGTCGTATCTTGGATACAGGGTAACCAATTTCTATTCTTGTTTAGAGCGGTTGTCATTTTTCTTTATGTTTAACATAAAGGAAAATAACCACTGGGTCTTTTTGTTTCTTCAGAAAAAAATCCAATTATTCTTCAGCAAGGGGAGGGGGGTCATTATTTTACGTCGAAAAATAAACTAGAAGTATAGGCACCATATAGGGGGAGGGAGGTTCAGGGGGCGAAGCCCCCGACGAAAAACAGATTTCTTGTTTTTAGAGATAGCCAAGGAGCATATTTTAAGCACTTTTCGTACTTTCGTATTTTTTTCTTTCTGGTAAACAACATTGAAAAGAAACTTGTAATGTTTAAATTTGATAATCGTAAAGATCATCTAATATAGGCCTATTTTAAGGCGTCCACAAGCAGGCTTTTGTGTTCAAGTGCCAATTCTAGCAATATATCCTTTTCTGCATTTAAAACAAAAACTATCATATAGTTTTTATACACATTGTACATACATTTGAACTTTGCATGCAGGTTCAGTTTTGAGAATAAACGTTCAATGTGGTTAACTTGAAGTATGTGTAATTTCTAATTTCTTGGAATGTATACGGAAAACCAAGTGACGTTAATAAAGGTTTTCTGATACCATAAGTCAGCTGATTGACCTTAAACATATGACACAGACTTCAGATCGTGAGAACCAGGACCAAGTTTATCTATTGACTGATATAATACTCAAGGGGGCAATGTCTATCAAGAGTCCAACACTTTATGTTTAATCATAAACTGTTGATTGTCAAAAGCAACAACGTAATGTTTAAGTTGTATCAATAAATCAACTGATAATTGGTGGGATACATGTATAGCTTTTGTTGCTACAATTAATGACGTTATGTATAGCAATATCCATTAACAAATTTATTGAATAAAACAGTTGACAACATTATCTATTTATATGCTAATATCAAAGTACTCTACGTATAACTGATAGAAATAGTCAATTTTTAATAAAAAGGAGTTTGCAAAAACAATATCTCGATGATAAAAATATTTTGTTCGACTTTCGAATTTATTCATTAACATTTGAAGGGATTAAATCAAATGAAAACAATAGATCACACGGCAATTATAACGTCGTAGTATTTGGTAAATGGATTATTAATAGATATATTTTACACTGATAGATGTTTCATGAAAATACTTGAAACTAATAATTGATGTTTCATAAATTTAGTATAAATTCATACAGAGTGATCTAGCGCATTCTGCTATTTTGATTTCATTGCTTCGTCATAGCAAGACAACAATAAAAAAAGAAACTGTTACTCGTCATAATTCTTTCAAAATGTACGTTTAAAAATTACGTTTTGCTTACAAATAACATTAATTTTGATATATCATATAGTTTGTGTACAAATTGTACATACATACTTATTTTTCAATGCTATTTCAGCTTTGAAAGTGTTCTTATCACTCCTCTTAATGATTTTATGTCTTACAATATGCACAAATATTGGACAATGGACATTTGTGTTTAATTAGCAATCTGATTTTGAATCTGTTTAAGTATTTGGTATTTCGTTATGTTTTCTTGGTCTGTCTATGGAAAACCCAGTGAGGTCAATAAAGGGTTTCTGATATCATAAGTCAGCTGATTGACCTTTAACGTATACCCCAACACTTCAGATCGTGAGAACAATGACCCAATTTATCTATCGACTGATATGATACTCACGGGGCAATGTCTATTAAGTGTCAAACTCTTCATATTTAACCATTAACTGTTATCAAAAGCATAGTCGTATATCAATAAATCTACTGATAATTGGTGGGTTACATGTATAGCTCTTGTTGCTGCAATTTATGACATCATGTATTGCATTATCCATTAATTAAGTTATTGAATAAAAGAGTTTACAACATTATCGATTTATTTTGCTAATTTTGTATCAGTTAATAATTTGATGGTAATGTTTTGTTTTTCTTGTTATTTCAAGAAAAACCCCACAATGTCGATAAAGATTTTGTGAAAATAGAGGTCAGGATTTACCCCAGACTACAAGATATCTATTTATTTATATGATAATATCAAAGTACTCTACGTATAACTGATTGAAGTAGTCAATTTTCAATAAAAGGAGTTTGCAAAAACAATATCTCGGTGATAAAAAGATTTGGTTCCATTTTTGAATTTATTCATAAACATTTGAAGGGATTAAATCAAATGAAACCAATAGACCACACAGCAATTATAGCTTCAGTGTATTTGGTAAATGGATTATTAATAGATATATTTTACACTGATAGATGTTTCATGTAAATACTTGAAACTAATAATTGATGTTTCATAAATTGAGTATATATTCATACAAAGTGGTTTAGCGCATTCTGCTATTTAGTTTGTGTACAAATGGTACATAAATACTTATTTTTCAATGCTATTTCAGCTTTGAAAGTGTTCTTATCACTCCTCTTAATGGTTTTATGTCTTACAATATCCGTAAATGTTGGACAGTGGACATTTGTGTTTAATTAGCAATCTGAATTTGAATCTGTTTAAGTATTTGGTATTTCGTTATGTTTTCTTGGTCAGTCTATGGAAAACCCAGTGAGGTCAATAAAGGGTTTCTGATATCATAAGTCAGCTGATTGACCTTTTATGTATACCCCAAAACTTCAGATCGTGAGAACAATGACCCAATTTATCTATCGACTGATATGATACTCACGGGGCAATGTCTATTAAGTGTCCAACACTTTATATTTAACCATTAACTGTTATCAAAAGCAACAACGTAGTTTTTATTTGTTTCAATAAATCTACTGATAATTGGTGGGATACATGTATGGCTTTTGTTGCTACAATTAATGACGTTATGTATTACATTACCCATTAATGAAGTTATTGAATAGAATAGTGAACAATCTAATCTTTTTATTTCGCTAATTTGTATCTGTTACCTATTTGATAATATCGTTTTGTTTTCGTGTTATTTTAAGAAAACCCCGAATGCCAATAAAGATTTTGTGAAAATAAAAGTCAGATACTATTTGTGTTGACTGTCTATAGATATTTACCCAAGACTTTCAGATCATGAGAACCAGGGCCCTATTTAATTGTAGAATATCGTGATAGTATTCTACGTATTTCAAACAGTTGTTTATAGTTTTTAGTTTTCAAGAAAAAGAGTTTGCAATAAAAAGATCTCTGTGATAAAAATATTTTTATAACCAATTTTTGAATTTTTTTTTAAACATTTGAGGGATTAAATCAAATGAAACCAATATATCACATAGCAATGGTAGCTTCATTACATATGGTAAATGGGTTATTAATAAGGAACGTTTATACCAATGTTTTATAGTGCTAATGTCAACAAATGTTTGCATAAGTTAAAAATGTATGCCTGTTAAGGTGGATCCCTAATTAGACGCGTCATCAATTTAGCAGCTATAATAAGCTTTAAAATCGAAAACGATATTTGTTCGGATTTACCGTTTTTTGCCCTAATTTTTAATGTTTAATTGATAATTCTGAACTTGATAGTCAAGTGTAAAAAATGTCTACAAGTATATAAATTTTTTGATCTTATTGAGTCCAATAGTTGGAACTCGTGAATTTCTGTACTGAGATTTTAGTACGTTTGTGTATATATATGCAGAGGAAAGGTACTGTTTATCCAAAAAATTAATTTGTACTCAATACATGTAGTTTTGAAAGAAGAATTTTAGGGTTTATCAAAGCAAAGAAAGAAAATGCTGTTTTCTGATGTATTTTTAAATTGTGTTCGTGAAACTTTTTAGCTGCATTTGATAAGGGGGTATATGTGTTCTAAAGGTCGTAGAAAAAAAAGAAGCATTTGAAGTCCAATATTTTGTTTTGCTTTTTAGTTGCAGTAGACATAAATATAATATTTTAAAGTTTAAAAAATGGTGTTTAACCATAAAATTTTTAAGAAAAGTTAAAAAATGTGAAATTATGAAAAAAAAAATTTAAATAGCATTTTTGTAACATTTCAATCACACTTGTTATTACTTTCTTACATTATTAATGATTAAATGAAACATTTGAATCTTTGTTTTGCTTCGATATTTTTTTTAATATGAGCCAAATAATGATTTTGTTTGAAATCATGTGATCGAAGAAGGGGTATGCATCTTCTGGAGACTCTAGTGATTTAAAAAAATAGTTAAGGCATGTATTTTTGGAGCTTTTTTATAACGTAAGGTATTACTTTACTTGATTAATGAAAAAAACCCTTACTTTAACCACAAAAATCTTGAGTAGGGACCTACCTTAAAGGTGATATGCAACCGCCTTTTACATTTGAGACTAAAAATGTAAACATTAGAGCTAGCCTGATTCGGCCCATTATTGGCCAAGACTGTTGTCAAAACAATAAACAGTTAAACCTTTTTCAAAATTATGTAATATTAATTTCTTTATGCTTTGGTAAATTCCCTAGTATATGGAAAATTTTCCATATAATACCGGTATGAGAAAAATAAGGGTTGTGCGGAAGAAGTTAATAATTACAAGCCAATTTCCTCAATATTTTGTAAGATCCTTGACAAAAAGTATTTTCAAACATACTCACAACTATTTCTTTGAAAATAATATTATTTACAAATACCATTTTGGGTTTCAACCTGGAGCTTCTTCCACTAACAAAGTAGTCGAAATTTATAACACTATCATATCCAGTCTTGATAAAGGTAAAGATGTGAGGTTTGTTTTTTGTGACATCAGTTAAGCCTTTGTCATGGTATGGCACAAATGTGTATTATATGAATTAAAACTAAGTGGAATTTGGAATTAAATTACTAACTGGGTTGAGAACTAGTTAGTAGAAAGAAAGCAAAAATGTCATGTCTTTTGATATATCAAAAAATCATCGTCTCTTTGCTGACGAAACTTCTTTATGTGTTATTGTTGACAATGGCACACATGCTTTAATAAATTCACTAGTTTCTGATCTTGACAAAATATGTAAATGGTCTGACACATGGGTAGTTGATTTAACCCCAGTTAAACATGGTCCATTTATTAAAATGTTGATAGTCACATCCATCTTCGTGTAAATCTCCAATATGATGGAGGTTGGAAACAACACATGAAAATGATTGTAAAATGTTAAAAGGTTGTTAAATATAAGTGAATAAGATGTACTCTGAAAAATATATTTCTCATTTATAAGACCATGTTTAGAAAATAATGACATAGTTTGGGACAACTATTCAGATAGTGAAGTTAAAGTTTTAGAAGATATTCAAGTAACTGCAGCAGGTCTAAAAAGGAACTCATCTAGGTCTGCTCTATATGATACATTTGGTATTGATCTACTATCAGATAAAAGGAAGGTTCACTTACTCACACTATTTTATAAAATCGTTCATGGCGTTGCCCCCAAATACCTACAGAATTTACTTATACCATCTGCATTACCGCAAAACACCAAGATGATATGAAATTTGTTTTACCGCCGATAAAACAACTGCTTTATGAATAGCTTTTTTTTTTTACCTTCAACTATAAAATTTTGGAAAGAATTATCTCTTCAAATTAGAATTTTACCAACTGTGTCTTCATTTAAAAAAGCCATAACAAATATTTCTTAGAAAGCAAAACAAACTTTATGACTTGGGAAACAGAAAAGAAAATGTTATACTTTGTCAGTTAAAAAAAATACAAGGCATTTTAAATGCTGACCTATTTAACCATTTTTCGCGTAAAAATTCCATTTCTGATATGTGTGGTTATGTATCTGAGAATGTTTATCATTATTTCTTTGTCCATATTTTGATTTGCAGAGGGAAGTTTTATTCAGTCAAATTGTTAGTAGCTACTGACATAAACTTTTATAATAACTGAAATAATCGCATTAGGAAATGTCAATGACACTTTATTTCTGAGCACATTTAAGCCCCTATATCGCTTCATATTTCTCTATAATTAATTAGATGTATCATTATCATTGTTGTGCGTTTTTAGAATATAAAGGTGTTATAAAATATATAGATTAAACAAGAAGTTTTGGTGTTTTTACCGTCGCAATGTTAGATTAATGTAACTGCAGTAATGTACAGTCAACGTATACATTCTACTTTATGTGAACTGAATAATAAGCCGTTGTGTGCTTTCATTGAGGATTGTTCACAACCATCCTTTTACAAACTTTGTAATAAGCTGGAGAAAAAAAACCTAGATTAATTTAAAACTGTTAGTTATCCTTAACCACCACATGTTTAAACCCATGATTATCCAACTTTGTGTAAAAAGCTGACTCTGGACCTTCCACTTTGGAAAGTCAGAGAGCTTGATGTGCCAATATTTTAACAACAACACTTTTCATCTGACATTCTGATTATGATTTCCGAGGGAATTGAGACCCAGCCTCATTGTTTATTGGACTTTTCTACACTCTAAGACCCCCACCATCTCTGCAGTTATCATTACTTTCTGTATTCAAAAAAGTTTCTTGTATTTGTTTCATCAATAAATTACATATCTAAACAGTTTTTTTCTGACTTGGCTAATTTTTATATCTCACAATTCAATAGGTAATGAACCGCAAAACTGCACAGTGGATAATTATTTACAATTAAATGTAATTGAAACAATGTGGTTAATTATTGATGCGTTTTAACAAAACAAATTTTGCAGTTAAAATCATTTGTGAACTTTGTTTTGGTGTTGAAACTAACGATGGCACTCAAAAGATGTGTTCTTTGTCTCTCCTATGAAATCAAAAATTTTTTGTTACTTTAATAGTATATCTATTAAATCAGCAGGTATGTGTGGTATTTCCCGTACCCTGACTCCGACTCTGTCAGCTTAGTTCTTTACTGTCTAAGTCGTTTTTAGTTCATTCCCTTTAGAGTGGAGAGTTCACATTCAGCTTTTTACATCAAGCCAATTATCTCTGTCAAGGCAGACTATACACTGTTCCATCCTTAAAGATTTTACCAATGATTTATCTTTATTTTCTCATTTCTAACAATTTTTATGCACATAAATAACTGAACGAGTGGGACTTATCAAACTTTATGAGATCAAAAAGCAAAACACATGTATCTCTCCTGCATACATGTTATACATTCGTTTCGCTCTCTCGGGAGAGCCCCAATTTACAAATAAGATTTTCAAAAATTGTAAATTGTCAGCAATTCGTTATATTGGCTTCAAGAATACATCTGACCCAGACTTGAAATTTGATATTTGAACCATTTTAATATTAGCACATTGAGTACGAGACATGCATTAATGTGGCTGCAAAATTCAAGAAATTTTAATCTGTTCTTGTGACAAACTCTAAAGTATTCTTGATGATGAATAATTAGTAATCTAATGTTTGAGTTGGTCGAATATTTACGTGCACACAATTGCTACAATCATTCAAGAAATTAAAGGACTTGTCTCGTAGCTTTTAACTTAATGCGTCGTTCAAAATCAATAATCAACTATGTGTATGAGTATATTACACATATTATACATTTGAATGACTATTACTGTATTTTCCGAAATATTGACAAAACTAGCTATTTATACAATTGATATCCAGAACACATTGAACCAAGACTTGAGATCTACTATAAAAACTAAGACACACATTAGAGTATTATTTTAAAATAGTAACATGCACTCCAACTTGCTACTAATATTAAGGAAATTAAAGAATTTGTTTGCTACCTAAACTAATGTGTTCTTTATAATGTACTACAAAAACGACAAAAAAAAAGACCATTTTTTGTTTATTAATTTTTATGCGCAAATAGTATCGCACATTTTTAACTCCCAAAGATGACTGTACAGTGTACTTTCGTTTTGTTTTCTCGATGCTTAGGAAAAAAACTTACATGACATTATTTTCAGAAACTTAACGTTTGCTGCTTATGCAGTTAATAAGCGATTTTTCAGACGATGCGAACCAAGACACATTTACGAATCCAAAATTTGAATTAGTAACATGCATTTGAAATAGTTTCTAACATTCAACAGTTTGTCTCATAGCCAAACTAATGTGCCCTTCATAATGTAAAGGAAAAATAAACCCAATAAGAAATAACACTTTTTATTTATTAATTTACTTTAACTCACTAAAGTCAAGATAGCACACATAATTCTCATATGAAATCTTACATGTATATATCATTAATGTCCAAGTTTTGTGTCCTTTTTTTATCAGAAATAATTTGCAGATTAAAAGCCTTCTTGGATAAGCTTTTGGACTGTTTGCTTAATTGGATCATATTTTTTGGCATTTCCATTTGATGTTTGTCCATTTTCGTATACAACCCACCCATTTCTTGAACGTGAAAGAGAACACATGACCACAGCAGAATGGTCAGAGGCATGTGTGAACGTTGTACTGCACAAGTTGGCCTCTGGCTTTGACTTCTCATAGAAACTTAAACTTGGGTTTGGATACCTGGAAATGGTTGGAGCATTCCATGCACTAAGAACAAAGAATAAGTTGGTGACTTCTTTAGGAATGTCTTCAATCGACACATCAATTAGGTGATGCCCAATTCTTTTCCTGTCATCCATGCGATCACCCGAATGCTTCACTCCCCATTCTTTTTGCTTTATGCCTTTATGTTTATTTAACATGGCCAACATCAAAGGGTTCTTTTGAACAAAGTCAATCGTTCTTACACATGTTTCTCCTTCAAATATTAAGCATGAGGCATCAAGATAATCTCTTTTTTCAGCTCCCTCCAAAAGAGCTGTATCATTTGGATATTGCCAATTCAAATCAAAAACTACTTTATCAATGTCCTGTGGAATTGCATAAAGCAGTTTAACAAGCTGTACTTTTGAATTTGGTTTTACAGAGTAGTCTTTTAAAGTAGCTGGCTTTGAATCAGGAAGTTTTGTCTAAAATATTCGAAATAAAATATTTAATGTTTCGATAATTCAACAAATATTTCTATTACAATGATGCATAGATTCCTGATAAATACATAAATGTCTTAATATGCAACCTACTGTAAGTTCCTTTCCTGAATATAGAAGCCTTTGCTCATTGATGTCAAACTTCATGGTTTTCTTGATCTCTGTCATCAATCTCATGATCGTCCACGAGTCATTGAATTCAATTTCTGCTGTATCTCCATTCAAAACTGTTATATGCAAAACGTTTTGCTCACCAGGTTTAGTTTCAAAAACAGAAACATCTGTTGACTTGTATTCTGCAAACTGTTTGTCCCAGATAGCTTGAAACCATTCTTTTCTGCCTATTTGAATTAACTGTTCACAACTCAATGATGGGCAATGACCATCTGATGAAGACAGAATGCACTGAAATGTATAACAGAAAATGCAGTATTTAAGTAACATGCATAGGGAGCAAATATATAATGGTTTTATATATTGCTGTGTTATTCTGTTAAATCTAGATCTCCCATGCATTGCTGTATCGATAAAGTGGGGAAATTTCAGCATGTATGTGTGTTGGTTGCAATATAAAATTTAACGAAAGTCTAAAGTAACTTTAACAGTGCTTAACCTATAACTTACCTGTAAACAAACAAGAGGTGGATGTTGGCATTTTTCGCTCACTGTAACTGGTGGAAACTCTTTAGAGAGTTTATCACTGTTACACATTCGGCATCTCATGACTGCTTAATCTTTATTAGTCTGCCCTCTGTGATTTAAATGAAACTTCTTAAACTACGAAGAAACGAAAGAGAAACAAACTTATATGTCACGTGATACAGTCAGGACTAATCAGTTAGCAATATGACGAGGTCGATGGAACATGGGTACTGGCGAAGCTTTCTTTACCAGGTAAGGAACCTCCCGTCACCTAGAATATGTTTACATATCAGATTTCCTACTTCGTCTACCTTTTTTGCGTAGTTATAAATAAATCAAACTTATTGGCAATTCTTAAATGTTTTAATGTATTCATGTATGTCAGCAATGCACATAGTCATTTATAGAACGGCCTGTATTGTAGAAAAAATGATTTTATTACCATGTATTGGTATCATTTTATTGTCTTCGATACAGTAAAACAGTGGGTCGTTTAAACGTGTGTACGTCCAGCTCTACAACCGATCTATAACGAGATAATTAACTCGTAATTACGAGATCTTTTTCGTAATTACGAGATAAATAGCTCATAATAATTAGATCTTTACTCGTAATTACGAGATAATAAGCTCGTAATAACGAGATCTTTTCTCGTGATAACGAGATAATTATCTCGTAATTACGAGATCTTTTCTCGTAATTACGAGATCTTTTCTCGTAATCACGATATCTTTTCTCGTAATAACGATTCAACTAACTCGTAATAACAAGATTTTTTCTCTTTATTACGAGATCTTTCCTCGTAATAACGAGATAATTAACTCGCTTTTACGAGATCTTTTCTTGTTATAACAAGATAATAAGCTTGTATAACGAGATTTTTTTTTCGTAATTACGAGATAGAAATATTTTTTATGTGACCCTATTCATCTTTCGTGGTTTTAAAACAAACAACTAAAATAAAGCCAAAGAGATTCAATTTCATGAAATAAATACAATTAAAATATTTGGGAATTTTATGTTGAATCATTTATGTTGTATGCATCAGTTATTAAATAACAAGATCACCTTTCATAAATCCTTGCAAGTGCACAACCCCACGGAAAATGGGTCGATCCAGCTAAAGTTGTTTCTGCAAAAACTGAATATATATTATAAGTATTTAGAGTTAATTTTTTAACAACTTTGCTTCAATAATGCATTAAACATTTTTCTTCTTTACAAATATTGACAAAAATCTTTTGAAGCCTCTAACTCCCTAATAGTAGGGATCAGCCCCTTTTTCTTTAGAACGAATGAAAGGTCTCGGTAAGGACCACAGCTTTTGAAATATATCTTATAACAAATTATTATCAGGAACAGAACTAAGAATGAAAACACGGAAATTTTTTGCAATTCGAACTAATTTTCTAACTTTTGTTTCAACACCTTTACCACTCCTTTTATTTGCATTTCAATAACAAATGAAATGTGTCTTGCGTCTTATTCAATGTATCTGCTTCAAACTAGCCAATTTTTGACTCTGGGAGATGAAAAGGCATATCAGTTCCAAAATGTTAAAAATTTTATATTATTTTATTTCGTAATTTTCAAATTATTTCATTTATAAGGGTGATACTTCGAAGTTTTGTTGAGTGAATATTTACCGTTTTAAATTATATTCACATGTATAACTGCCGTTCATGTACATGAACTATTGTTTTTTACAATTGAATACTATAGTAAACACGCGCTTTTAACATTGCTGATGAAAATAAGCCAAGAGATTTTAGTACAGGTTCACGTAAGAATCAGGCAAACAGTGATAAGTCATATATTTCATATTGAAATGATAATTTAATTTGAGAACAATATAAACAAGTGTTCTCAAAAAATGATAAATTTTTTAGTGAATCATGCATAATTGCGAAGCTGTGCTACTAAAAATAGATCCACTTTGTCACACTCTTTAAACACAATGAAAACACTATGGTATAAAATTTTGACAGGATTTTCAGAAATTCAGTGTCAAATCATTTATTAAAAATGTTGGTATGAAGTAAAGACAATGCCATCTTCTTTTTTCATGCGAAGGGCTTGTGTACTATATAACTTCAATTTCAATCCTAATTTCCTTATTTTCATATCAATTTTTTACATGCCCCTAAAAAGTGGGGGGGGGGGGGGGGCAACTCATTCATAATTCAACTTTTTATATGTAAATTTTAAAAAATTAGTTGCGAGAAAAAGTGTACATATGCACTTCCAGACTCCTGTCACTTACCAGCCGTCTGTTTACCGTGGATCAAACACAGTGACATTCTTATTTCATTATGCGACACTTCTTGCTCATGCATTGATCTGGAGGGGGAGAGGGGGTCCGCCCCCCGGTAAAATCAATATCAATAATTTCACGAAGTAAAAGGGGAGAGGTTATCTGGATCCCATCCCCATTGGATAATTAAATTTAATTAATTTTATAAAGATATGCATCGGAACCCTTTAAAAGATAGAGAGCTCTGCAGTTATCAAAAAAAGGCGAAGGCGAAAGCGCGAAGATGCGAAGGCGAGAGTGCGAAGTTGAAGGAGCGATAGTAGTATCGCTTCTTCGCTTTCGCAACTCCGCACTTTCGACTTTGCATCATCTCGCTTCGCCGTCGCATATTCGCTCCTTCGCCGTCACACCTTTGCACTTTCGCCATCGCAACTTCGCACTTTCGCATCTTTGCCTAGCTGCAATAATGTAGCCCTCTCCGATTTTTTTTTATATCTGATGGTTACTGGAGAGGGCTACAATTCTATAGGATCTCCGAAATGGTGCAAAATTATTTTTTTAATGCGGCTGACTTCGGTCAGTAAAGATCGATTTTATATTTTACTATTTTTAAATAAAATGATTTTTTAAATTCAGGTTGAACAAACTAACCGTATATAAATCAAAACCAGATAAACCACAACTGCATATGTACCAGTCGTCTTTTTCAGCAGCCATGACAGTTCTCGTGTGATTTTAAGGGATTTACGCTTAGAGTTTTGATGGGCTTGATAACGCGAATATCAGTGTAAATAATCGATCTTACCTCGTTCTATCACTAAAACATCATTTCAGGAAATGGTAAATAATAGAAAATTCATATTTACCGCGTTAATTATGATAACAATAGGGGAATTCATATATTTAGTTCAAGATCCGCTCCTAAATTCTCATTGGCTGTCCAAAAATAAAACCGGTCAAGGTCAGTAAACATGGCGGACAAATTCAACTTGCGTTGTTGACATACACGAAAAATAACTGATATATGGACTATATCTGATATTTTTGGATTTAGTTATGCCATAGGCATCTACACTGTTTGTGTTCAGGTAAGAAATGCAGATGTTATTGTCATTTATATACGATTTGAGACGAAATTGTTGCGGGAGTAAATCACTCCCGCACTTGCACCATTACGGAGATCCTATGGAGTTGTAGCCCTCTCCCAAAAATAAATCGGGAGAGGGCTACATTATTGCAGCTAATCTTCGCCCTATAGGTCGAAATGGTCCCATCGGAACACCATATGTATCTCAATATTACGAGTGACAACACATTAGAATTATTTCGAGATACAAGACACTGTAAAACAAAATTATGTTTATTGGCGATGAAAGAGTAGACTCGATAATGTACATGCAAGTACATCACCCAGAATTAATGATGAAACCAAAATTATGAAAAGTTCACTCCATTGTTAGGCATTATAACCAAGCTGAAGTTAGCAGGCACTAACAGCAGCCATTACGCCAGTGCAAGTTAACGGCCAGCAAGGAAAATCGTCAAAGTACTGAGAGTACTCGAACAGAAAATATATTTTACTTTATCATCAGCATATTTTAATTAAGATGATGATTAGAGGATTAATGCATCAATAGTTTGTATGAGCATTGACAACTTTGGATGCAGTAAAGATCGTGGGATCAAAAGCAAGGAGCATATAAACCCCTAACATTAGTCCGAACCCCTTACATGTATCAACGCTTTAAGAAACAATCTCTTCTTATTATAATCGAACAGTGTTTATTTTCTATTTAGATTTACTAAAGACATTTGCTCTAAAAGAATAAAATCTGTTCATGATCACAAATACAACATTACAACAAATGTTAAGAATATCGATGTTCATGTATTTCGTAGAAGAACATTTCCAGAAATGTAAATGAGTAAAGTATTCATATTCCTACGCTACCTGCCTCCTTAATCTTTTTTTTAATGATAATATAAACATGTATCATTCTTCGATTGACAATTTATTCACCAATGAATATTGCTTATATTATTACAAAACTTATTCCTCATGATTGTTGTTCGTTATTTTTCACACAGTATCCTCACTGTGAATGAATTCGTTTTTCTTTATCTGCGTCATTACCCGCCATATGTTGACGAGAGAAATGATATAATTGTTAACAATCAATTTGTGGCTATGTAAGTGTTTTGTGTATGCTTGTTTCGGATATGAAAAACTATATACTGCGAATCATTTACATGTTCGGTGTTTATAGCTTCAAAATCAGTTGAACAGAATGAAAATTCAAGTAATTTCAAAGTCGTATCTTGGATACAAGGTAACCAATTTCTATTCATATTTACAGCGGGGGTCATTTTTTACGGGGGTCAATTTCCTTCAAGTTTAACATGAAGAAAATTAACCTCTGGGTCTTTTTTCTTCCGAAAAATCCAATTATTCTTCAGCAAGGGGTGTCATAATTCTACTTCGAAAATTGACCTCCGGTCATTATTCAACGGAGGGTCATTATCTTTAGCAGATTCTACTGGTTTCGTAATGACAAATAATTTAGGTTAACAGTGGCGTAGCTAGAACTAAAAAGAAGTATATGCACCATATAGGGGGAGGAGGGTTCAGGGGGCGAAGCCCCCCGACGGAAAACGGATTTCGTGTTTTATTGATCACCAAGGAGCATATTTTAAGCACTTTTCGTGCTTTCGTATTTTTTTCTTTCTGGTAAACAACATTGAAAAGAAATTGGTAATTTTTAAATTTGATAATCGTAAAGATCATTTGATAAAGGTCAATTTTAAGGCGTCCAAAATCAGGCTTCTGTGTTCAAGTGCCAATGCTAGCAATATATCCTTTTCTGCATTTAACGAGGCCGGGTCTAATTTGTTCTGCCCTAGATTTTTGAATGAAATTTTTACATGAATTTCTACTGATATATTTATTATTTTAAGATGGAAAAATAAGACATTTACCACACCGTTTGTTTAAGGGGTCATCTCAAAGTTTGATAATTTTTAACATAGGACCCGATGGGATTTTGCTTGAAATGTATCAATTTTGCACATTTTTTAAAATCTTTTGCCCTAGGGATTTCTTTTTCTGTTCTACATATTAAAGTTATTGCTAAAAGCCATCAAATGGTCAAATAAAAAACACTTTTACCTCCTGGTTTGTTCCAGGGGTCTTATCAAAGTTGTTTTTTGTATGCCCAATTTCCCAGATTTGTCAGATTATGGCTATTTTATGTTTGACAAAGGCGGAAATGGTGATCTTTATTGTATTATTAAAACATTCAGACATATCTAAGTAATAAATAAATATATAACATTAAATATTTAGGGTCATTTATATAAAATACATGGTTACTGTCTTGAGATATATGAATTAAGCTATATCTAGGCAGATTAAGAAAAACGTGACAGAGGACTAGGCTTGCTGAACCCTCTTTACGATTTCGACCCGAGCCCAAATATAGCTTATACTTCGAGACATTTATGTTCATTCCACAATATAATATCAATTTTACGCATCAAACGAGCTATTTTCAACAAATTTCGCTGAATATCTGCAGTTGAAACTATATCGCCATGGCGTCAACAAAGCAAAAGATGACGTCACAATACAAATGAAACGCTGCGCGAAAGCGTGCGTACTCGTTCTGTACTCGGCCTCGTTAAAACAAAAACTATCATAAAGTTTGTTTACACATTGTACATATATTTTAACTTTGCATGTAAGTTCAGTTTTGAGAATAAACGTTCAATGTGGTTAATTTGAACTATGTGTAATTTCCAATTTCTTGGAATGTATACGGAAAACCCAGTGACGTCAATAAAGGTTTTCTGATACCATAAGTCAGCTGATTGACCTTAAACATATGCCCCAGACTTCAGATCGTGTGAACCAGGACCAAATTGACTGATATGATACTCACAGGGCAATGTCTATCAAGAGTCCAACACTTGATGTTTAATCATAAACTGTTATCAAAAGCAACAACGTAATTTTTTAGTTGTATCAATAAATCTACTGATAATTGGTGGGATACAAGTAGTGCTTCAGTTGCTGCAATAAATGACGTTATGTATTGCAATATCCATTTACAAATTTATTGAATAAAGCAGTTGACAACCTCATCTATTTATGTGATAATATCAAAGTACTCAACATAGTCAATTTTTAATTAAAAAGGAGTTTGCAAAAACAATATCTCGATGTTAAAAATATTTTGTTCGACTTTCAAATTTATTCATAAACATTTGAAGTGATTAAATCAAATGAAACCAATAGATCACACGGCAATTATTGCTTCATGGTATTTGGTAAATGGATGATTAATAAATAGATGTTTTATGTAAATACTTGAAACTAATAATTGATATTTCATTAATTGAGTATATATTCATACAGAGTGGTTCAGCGCATTCTACTATTTTGATTCCATTGCTTCGTCATAGTAAGACAACATTAAAAAACTGTGACTCGTCAAATTCTTTTAAAATGTGCGTTTAAAATTTAAGTTTTGCGTACAAATAACATTAATTTTGATATATTATATAGTTTGTGTACAACTTGTTCATAAATACTTATTTTTCAATGCTATTTCAGCTTTGAAAGTGTTCTTATCACTCCTCTTAATGGTTTTATGTCTTTCAATATCCATAAATGTTGGACAGTGGACATTTGTGTTTAATTAGTAATCTGATTTTGTATCTGTTTTAGTATTTGATACTTTCGTTATGTTTTCTTGGTCTGTCTACGGAAAACCCAGTGAGGTCAATATAGGTTTTCTGATATCATAAGTCAGCTGATTGACCTTTAACATATACCCCAAAACTTCACATCCTGAGGACAAGGACCCAAATTATCTATCGACTGATATGATACACACAGGGCAATGTCTATTAAGTTTCCAACACTTTATATTTAACCATTAACTGTTATCAAAAGCAACAACGTAATTTTTAGTATTATCATTAACTCTACTGATAATTGGTGGGATACATGTATAGCTCTTGTTGCTGCATTTATTGACGTTATGTATTGCATTATCCATTAATGAAGTTATTTAATAAAATAGTGGACAATCTTATCTTTTTTTCGCTAATTTGTATTTGTTAACTATTTGATAATTTCGTTTCGTTTTCTTGTTCTTTCAAGAAAAACCCTGCAATGCCGATAAAGATTTTGTGAAAATGAAAGTCAGATACTCTTTGTGTTGACTGTCTTTAGATATTTACCCAAGACTTTCAGCTCATGAGAACTAGGGCCCTATCTAAGTGTAGAATAATATGATAGCATTCTATGTATATCAAACAGTTGGTCACAGTTTTTAGTTTTCATGAAAAAGAGTTTGCAATAAGATCTCTTCGATAAAAATATTTTTAAAACCAATTTTCGAATTTATTTATAAACATTTGAAGGGATTTAATCAAATGAAACCAATAGATCACATAGCATTTGTAGCTTCATTGTATTTGGTAAATGGGTTCTTTATTGGGAACGTTTAAACCAATGGTTCATAGTGCTAATGTCCACAAAATTTGCAGAATTTCTGTTGAAAAAGTATACCTTTTAAAGGGGATATGCAACCACCATATGATGGAGGTTGGAAACAAATAGATTAAAAGGTTGAAATGTGTTAAATATAAGTGAATAAGATGTACTCTGAAAAATATACTTCTCATTTATAAGACCAGGTTTAGAATATAATGACATAGTTTGGGACAACTATTCAGATAGTGAAGTTAAAGTGTTAGAAGATATTCAATTGCAAGTAACTGCAGCAGGTCTTAAAATGAACTCAACCAGATCTGCTCAATATGATGAATTTGGTATTGATCTACTATCAGACAGAAGAAAGGTTCACTTACTCACACTATTTTATAAAATCGTTCAGGTACTTGCTCCAAATACCTACAGAATACCTACAGAATTTACTTATACCATCTGCATTACCGCAAAACAAATTTGTTTTACCTCAGATAAAAACAACTGCTTTATGAATAGTTTTTTTCCTTCAACCATAAAATTTTGGATTGAATTATCTCTTCCAATTAGAATTTTACCAACTGTGTTTTCATATAAAAAAAAGCCATAAAAAATATTTCTTAGAAAGCAAAACGAACTGTATGACTTGGGATACAGAAAGGAAAATGTTATACTTTGTCAGTTAATAAATAATGCAAGGAATTTAAATGCTGACCTATTTAACCATTTTTTGCGTTAAAATTTTATTTGTGATATGTGTGATTATGTATCTGAGAATGTTTATCATTATTTCTTTGTCCATATTTTGATTTGCAGAGGGAAGTTTTATTCAGTCAAATTGTTAGTAGCTACTGACATAAACTTTTATAATAACTGAAATAATCGCATTAGGAAATGTCAATGACACTTTATTTCTGAGCACATTTAAGCCCCTATATCGCTTCATATTTCTCTATAATTAATTAGATGTATCATTATCATTGTTGTGCGTTTTTAGAATATAAAGGTGTTATAAAATATATAGATTAAACAAGAAGTTTTGGTGTTTTTACCGTCGCAATGTTAGATTAATGTAACTGCAGTAATGTACAGTCAACGTATACATTCTACTTTATGTGAACTGAATAATAAGCCGTTGTGTGCTTTCATTGAGGATTGTTCACAACCATCCTTTTACAAACTTTGTAATAAGCTGGAGAAAAAAAACCTAGATTAATTTAAAACTGTTCGTTATCCTTAACCACCACATGTTTAAACCCATGATTATCCAACTTTGTGTAAAAAGCTGACTCTGGACCTTCCACTTTGGAAAGTCAGAGAGCTTGATGTGCCAATATTTTAACAACAACACTTTTCATCTGACATTCTGATTATGATTTCCGAGGGAATTGAGACACAGCCTCATTGTTTATTGGACTTTTCTACACTCTAAGACCCCCACCATCTCTGCAGATGAATGACTGTACTCGTACATGTTTATTTTTATTTGGTGGTAAAATTATAGTGTTATCATTACTTTCTGTATTCAAAAAAGTTTCTTGTATTTGTTTCATCAATAAATTACTTATCTAAACATTTTTTTTCTGACTTGGCTAATTTTTATATCTCACAATTCCAAAGGTAATGAGCCGCAAAATTGCACAGTGGATAATTATTTACAATAAAATGTAATTGAAACAATGTGGTTAATTATTGATGCTTTTTAACAAAACAAATTTTGCAGTTAAAAACATTTGTGAACTTTGTTTTGGTGTTGAAACTAACGATGGCACTCAAAAGATGTGTTCTTTGTCTCTCCTATGAAATCAAAAATTTTTGTTACTTTAATAGTATATCTATTAAATCAGCAGGTATGTGTGTTATTTCCCATACCCTGACTCCGACTCTGTCAGCTTATTTCTTTACTGTCTAAGTCGTTTTTAGTTCATTCCCTTTAGAGTGGAGAGTTCACATTCAGCTTTTTACACCAAGCCAATTATCTCTGTCAAGACAGACTATACACTGTTCCATCCTGAAAGATTTTACCAATGATTTATCTTTATTTTCTCATTTCTAACAATTTTTATGCACACAAATAACTGAAGGAGTGGGACTAATCAAACATTATGAGATCAAAGTGCAAGACACATGTATCGCGTATATATCTCTCTTGCATACATGTTATACATTCGTTTCGCTTTCTCGGGAGAGCCCCAATTTACAAATAAGATTTTCGAAAATCATAAATTGTCAGCAATTCGTTATATTGGCTTCAAGAATACATCTGACCCAGACTTAAAATTTGATATTGAACCATTTTAATATTAGCACATTGAATACGAGACATGCATTAAAGTGGCTGCAACATTCAAGAAATTATAATCTGTTCTTGTGACAAACTCTAAAGTATTCTTGATGAAGAATAATTAGTTATCTAATGTTTGAGTTGGTCGAATATTAACGCGCATACATAATTGCTACAATCATTCAAGAAATTAAAGGACTTGTCTCGTAGCTTTAACGTAATGCGTCGTTCAAAATCAGTAATCAACTATATGCATGAGTATATAATACATATTATACATTTGAATGAATATTACTGTATTTTCCGATATAATGACAAAACTAGCTATTTATTCAATTGATATCCAGAACGCATTGAACCAAGACTTGAGATCTGCTATAAAAACTAAGACACACATTAGAGTATTATTTTAAAATAGTAACATGCACTCCAACTTGCTACTAATATTAAGGAAATTAAAGAATTTGTTTGCTACCTAAACTGATGTGTTCTTTATAATGTATTACAAAAACGACACAAAAAAGACCATTTTTTGTTTATTAATTTTTATGCGCAAATAGTATCGCACATTTTTTAACTCCCAAAGATGACTGTACAGTGTACTTTCGTTTTGTTTTCTCGATGCTTAGGAAAAAAACTTACATGACATTATTTTTAGAAACTTAACAACGTTTGCTGCTTATGCAGTTAATAAGCAATTTTTCAAACGATGCGAAACAAGACACATTTACGAATCCAAAATTTGAATTAGTAACATGCATTTGAAATAGTTTCTAACATTCAAGATTTTGTCTCATAGCCAAACTAATGTGCCCTTCATAATGTAAAGGAAAAATAAACCCAATAAGAAATAACACTTTTTATTTATTAATTTACTTTAACTCACTAAAGTCAAGATAGCACACATAATTCTCATATGAAATCTTACATGTATATATCATTAATGTCCAAGTTTTGTGTCCTTTTTTTATCAGAAATAATTTGCAGATTAAAAACCCTTTTGGGTAAGCTTTTGGGCTGTTTGCTTAATTGGATCATATTTTTGGCATTTTCATTTGATGTTTGTCCATTTTCGTATACAACCCACCCATTTCTTGAACGTGAAAGAGAACACATGACCACAGCAGAATGGTCAGAGGCATGTGTGAACGTTGTACTGCACAAGTTGGCCTCTGGCTTTAACTTCTCATAGAAACTTAAACTTGGGTTTGGATGCCTGGAAATGGTTGGAGCATTCCATGCACTAAGAACAAAGAATGGTGACTTCTTTAGGAATGTCTTCATTCGACACATCAATTAGGTGATGCCCAATTCTTTTCCTGTCATCCATGCGATCACCCGAATGCTTCACTCCCCATTCTTTTTGCTTTATGCCTTTATGTTTATTTAACATGGCCAACATCAAAGGGTTCTTTTGAACAAAGTCTATCGTTCTTACACATGTTTCTCCTTCAAATATTAAGCATGAGGCATCAAGATAATCTCTTTTTTCAGCTCCCTCCAAAAGATCTGTATCATTCGGATATTGCCAATTCAAATCAAAAACTACTTTATCAATGTCCTGTGGAATTGCATAAAGTTTAACAAACTGTACTTTTGAATTTGGTTTACAGAGTAAGAGTAGTCTTTTAAAGTAGCTGGCTTTGAATCAGGAAGTTTTGTCCAAAATATTCGAAATAAAATATTTAATGTTTCGATAATTCAACAAATATTTCTATTACAATGATGCATAGATTCCTGATAAATACATAAATGTCTTAATATGCAACCTACTGTAAGTTCCTTTCCTGAATATAGAAGCCTTTGCTCATTGATGTCGAACTTCATGGTTTTCTTGATCTCTGTCATCAATCTCATGATCGTCCACGAGTCATTGAATTCAATTTCTGCTGTATCTCCATTCAAAACTGTTATATGCAAAACGTTTTGCTCACCAGGTTTAGTTTCAAAAACAGAAACATCTGTTGACTTGTATTCTGCAAACTGTTTGTCCCAGATAGCTTGAAACCATTCTTTTCTGCCTATTTGAATTAACTGTCCACAACTCAATGATGGGCAATGACCATCTGATGAAGACAGAATGCACTGAAATGTATAACAGAAAATGCAGTATTTAAGTAACATGCATAGGGAGCAAATATATAATGGTTTTATATATTGCTGTTTTATTCTGTTAAATCTAGATCTCCCATGCATTGCTGTATCGATAAAGTGGGGAAATTTCAGCATGTATGTGTGTTGGTTGCAATATAAATTTTAACGAAAGTCTAAAGTAACTTTAACAGTGCTTAATCTATAACTTACCTGTAAACAAACAAGAGGTGGGTCACAGGATGAATGACCATCTTTAAGTCCTCCTTAAAGATAGCTTAAAGGTGTTTAAAGGTAGCTTAAAGACGATCTTTAAGCCACCTTTAAGCTACCTTTAAGCTATATGTATTGCTTAAAGGTGGCTTAAAGAAAGCGTAAAGATGGCTTAAAGGCAGCTTAAAAACTATCTTTAAGCCACCTTTAAGCCACCTTTAAGGACAACTTATAGGTCCTTAATGTCCAAACTTCTTTAAGCCACCTTTAAGCCACCTTTAAGCTACCTTTAAGCCACCTTTAAGCCATTAAAATTTTTTTTATTCAATATTGTGCTTAATTTCCAACAAAATGTATTAGCTTTATGAAAGAAAAGGTATTAAAACGGTTTTTGTTCTAGAAAGAAAAATGAAAAAAAAACACCAAAAAAAAAACGGCCGCGGTGAGAATTGAACCCGGGACCCTTAGTTTACTAGCATCACCACACATCCTCTGCGCCACGGCAACTTTTATATTTATAAGCGTTTTTATATCCTATATATCAGTGGATATTGAATCACTGTATTGAATGTGTTTACTTGAAAAGATTTTGACAAACCATTCAGTTTGTAACAATCAATTATATCTAATTTATAAATTACATGCATGCATGTATTTAGAATGAAATACGGAACTTGGTCTTCAGTGAACAAAAATATATTATACCTAAATGGAAACCGTTAGGTTCACTATAGTAGGCTTTCTTAGTTAATAAATTTAAACAGAGTAGATATACGTAATTCATCTTATTTATAGCTATAAAAATGTAAGAAAGAAAATGAAATCATTTCTTTTATTAAATGCATTGATACTATTAAGGTATTTGTTCAATTTCCCGCAATTTCCCGGTTTTCATGATCGCGGCGCCGTTCCAATATGTTTAAATATTTACATGTAATTGTATGTACATGATTTTTAAACTATCAATTCTATAACAAACAAAATTACCAATTACCGGTGACGTATTTACTGCATGTGGCAATTGCAAATGACTTGTACATACAATTGTGTGATGTGCCAGGCCGGGTATATTTGACATATTTACCCTTATACATATATTTAAATAATCAACCCCTATTTATGATCACCGGTACATTAATTAATTAGCCTCAAGATTTTACTCTTACATACATGTATCGTTAATTTGTAGACGTAACATATTTGAAACCCAGAGCTAGGAAATAATACTTTGAAAATGAATTACAAATGTAAATTAACTTTTATTCACTAGACTTATCGTATACTCGTACATACTAAGATTCAACGCCTTTAGAAACCCTGACGTGCACCTGGGCACACGACACACCTGTTGTGTATATCTTGTATATTCTGTGTAAGTTCCAGGGGTTTTCTTAAGTTGGACAAACAATAGACTTTAATTAGATATACACAAACATGCACCTGGGCACACGACACAACTGTTGTGTATATCTTGTATATTCTGTGTTAGTTCCAGGGGTTTTCTTAAGTTGGACAAACAATAGACTCTAATTAGATATACACAAACGAACAAAACTATGTCTAGACAAACAAAGCAGTAATATCCTGCCCGATATAACAAAGGCAGTTGAGAGTCTTTTCATCTTTAACATGTATCTAGCAGATATAGAGTTAGAAATAATGAAAATTGAAAAAAAAAATACAAACCTTAAACCGATTAACAAATTAAATCATGCATTTTTGGTTCATTATCTTTATTTTGTTTAATAACCAGATGAACTGAGAGAGAGAGAGAGAGAGAGAGAGAGAGAGATTTTCACCGATTAATTTGTAATAGGAAACAAACATACTTTAATTAGTTTTATGCACATATTAAGATACAAAGACTGCGCTCATCCCTACAATAATTTTGAAACCTCAAAAAATTATAAAGAATTTTATAACGGCAATCTGTGTCCATCGGAGCGGTGCTGATGATAGTGATCTGTGTTTAATGGAGCGACGATTAAAACCGCCTGGAACCCCCCCCCCCTTCCTTGGAAATTATATTATCACTCGGATGACCCCCTCCCATCTCTATAAAAGAGTTTTTGCATTTAATATATGTTTTTATTGTTCAGCTTGATCAATATTGACTTAAAGGCCACTTAAAGACAGTGTAAAGGCAGTGTAAAGAGAGCGTAAATGCCACTTAAAGATGCTTAAAGGTGGCTTAAAGGTGGCTTAAAGGTAGCTTAAAGAAGTTTGGACATTAAGGACCTATAAGCACTTGCTTAAAGGTGACTTAAAGGCGGCTTAAAGGTTGTATAGCCTTTAAGCTCCTTTAAGTCACCTTTAAGCCACCTTTAAGGACTTGCTTAAAGATGGTTTTTCGCCCTGTGGGTGTTGGCATTTTCGCTCACTGTAACTGGTGGAAACTCTTTAGAGAGTTTATCACTATTACACATTCGGCATCTCATGACTGCTTAATCTTTATTAGTCTGCCCTCTGTGATTTAAATGAAACTTCTTAAAATACGAAGAAACGAAAGAGAAACAAACTTATATGTCATGTGATACAGTCAGGACTAATCAGTTAGCAATATGACGAGGTCGAGGGAACATGGGTCCTGGCGAAGCTTTCTTTACCAGGTAAGGAACCTCCCGTCAACTAGAATATGTTTACATATCAGATTTCCTACTTCGTCTACCTTTTTTTGCGTAGTTATAAATAAATCAAACTTATTGGCAATTCTTAAATGTTTTAATGTATTCATGTATGTCAGCAATGCACATAGTCATATGATTTATAGAACGGCCTGTATTGTAGAAAAATGATTTTAATTATATTGATACCATTTTATTGTCTTCGATACAGTAAAACAGTGGGTCGTTTAAACGTGTGTACGTCCAGCTCTACAACCGATCTATAACGAGATAATAAACTCGTAATGACGAGATCTTTTTCGTAATTACGAGATAATTTAACTCGTAATAACGAGATCTTTTCTTGTAATAACGAGATAATTAGCTCGTAATAACGAGATCTTTTCTCGTAATTACGAGATAATAAGCTCGTAATAACGAGATTTTTTCTCGTAATAACGAGATAATTATCTCGTAATTACGAGATCTTTTCTTGTAATAACGATTTAACTAACTCGTAATAACAAGATGTTTTCTCTTTATTACGAGATCTTTCCTCGTAATAACGAGATAATTAACTCGCTTAAAATTACGAGATCTTTTCTCGTTATAACGACATAATAAGCTTGTATAACGAGATTTTTTTTTTGTAATTACGAGATAAAAATATTTTTTATAGGGCCCTATTCATCTTTCGTGGTTTTAAAACAAACAACTAAAATAAAGCCAAAGAGATTCAATTTCATGAAATAAATACAATTAAAATATTTGGGAATTTTATGTTGAATCATTTATGTTGTATGCATCAGTTATTAAATAACAAGATCACCTTTCATAAATCCTTGCAAGTGCACAACCCCACGGAAAATAGGTCGATCCAGCTAAAGTTGTTTCTGCAAAAACTGAATATATATTATAAGTATTTAGAGTTAATTTTTTAACAACTTTGCTTCAATAATGCATTAAACATTTTTCTTCTTTACAAATGTTGACAAAAATCTTTTGAAGCCTCTAACTCCCTAATAGTAGGGGACAACCCCTTTTTCTTTAGAACGAATGAAAGGTCTCGGTAAGGACCACAGCTTTTGAAATATATCTTATAACAAATTATTATCAGGTACAGAACTAAGAATGAAAACACCGAATTTTTTTGCAATTCGAACTAATTTTCTAACTTTTGTTTCAACACCTTTACCACTCCTTTTATTTGCATTTCAATAACAAATGAAATGTGTCTTGCATCTTTTTCAATGTATCTGCTTCAAACTAGCCAATTTTTGACTCTGGGAGATGAAAAGGCATATCAGTTACAAAATGTTAAAATTTATAAGGGTGATACTTCGAAGTTTTGTTGAGTGAATATTTACCGTTTTAAATTAAATTCACATGCATTAACTGCCGTCCGTTCATGTACATGAACTATTGTTTTTAAAAATTGAATGCTATAGTGAACACGCGCTTTTAACATGGTTGATGAAAATAAGCCAAGAGATTTTAGTACAGGTTCACGTAAGAATCAGGCAAACAGTGATAAGTCATATATTTCATATTGAAATGATAATTTAATTTGAGAACAATATAAACAAGTGTTCTCAAAAAATGTTAATTTTTTTAGTGAATCATGCATAATTGCGAAGCTGTTTTACTAAATATAGATCCACTCTGCCACACTCTTTAAACACAATGAAAACACTATGGTATAAAATTTTGACAGGATATTCAGAAATTCAGTGTCAAATCATTTATTAAAAAATGTTGGTATGAAGTAAAGACAATGCCATCTTCTTTTTTCTCATGTTACATAGGTAGTATCTCATTTGTTTCTATGGCAACCATGACCATAATTAACCATTCAGTCTTTAAAACGATCATTAAAAAAAAACAGCAAACATATCTGACGGTGTGTTATAAGTAGATGAATAAAGGAGATTTTGAAATAATTTTTTACATTATAAAAAGTCTTGAAAAAATAACAGACAGTTTACATAATCAAAGCAACCATGTGGGATTCCTACACTAATAATAAAAAAAACTTTATCATTTTTTCATGTATTTAAGAATAATGATATAATTATATTGCATATTCTTAGTTTCATTTAAAAACAAGGATTAGATTTTGATTTCATTTATGTGAAAATGTTATTGTTTTAACCCATTACCTGTGTGATAATGTGATTTTACATCGTTATTGATCGGGATCGGAATACCAAATATTGTGTATCAAATTTATTCCGAAGTTTCTCGGAGTTCTAAAAGATATGTTCATAAAGTTATTAAAAGTTTAGTTTTAAACAATATTTAATGATGTAATACAAATCTTAAAACAACATATAAATATGTCTATCAAAAAGTAATAGAAGTAGCCTATGTAAGCAAGACTTACATTAACAAACAGGGAAAAGGAACAACTGTCCGACCTGCTGTTTATCATGTTTATAATGAGTAATGTGTATCACTATTAAAACTTATATACAAAAATGTTTTTGTCTCGGTGGTCAATAACAAATGAACCTATATGTACTTTTGAAGTTTACGTAATTTGAAATAAGGTCAACTTGTAGAGGGTTGTTGACTTAAAAAAAATAACACAATTCATTTTTTAACAATGATGTCTGCAGATTTGTTAACCATGCACACCATATTAAACAATTAAATTGAATTGAATTTATCATATTAGGAGCATAATTATGTTAAAGTACATTTATGTGGACCCTTAGCCCAGCCTTTTAAAAAACATAATTGGGTCAATATGGTTCTCTTTATTACAAGAAGATAGCTACCAGTTCTTTTTGCCGTGTTTTCTACATTATTTGGAGTTGCACGTGGGCTCGTTAACGAATGTCTAAATATATGTGGTGTAATATCTAATACATCAAATGTTTGTCCAATTTCATCTGTATTAATCCTGAAGCTTATATCTTTATCGCGCTTTTTCATTCATTTTACTCCAACTTCGTTTTTCAGACTTTTTAAGTCACCTGATTCACTTATGTGAGCAATTGGTCTTCGTCCGTCGTCGTGCGTCCTTTAACAAGTCTACATTTTTAAATTGTTCTTAAAATCTTGAAGACCAATTAATACCAATTTTGAGAGCAGATTTTTATCAACTCTCCTATGCAGTTACTCTGACAAACTGGAACTGAAACAGTGTTTATACCTATTAGTAAGCACAATTACTTACCACTGACAAGACTTAGTACAATTGTAGGATCAATATAGATATTTTTTGGTAGCCGTATGTATTCTTATGCCTGAGTTTAATATAGTCTCATTCATCTAGACGCTCGGCTGTCTCCGTAAATGTCCGACAAGCAGAGAGTCTGCTTGTCTGAGATTTACGGAAAAAGCCGAGCGTCTGTTTGAACAAGACTAAATTTCAATACCGGTATTGCTTAGAGCCATACAATTTTCCAGTAATATTAGGATTACTGATACATAGTTTGATGTAATAAATTCTATCTTTATATATTACACAACATAATTCATATGGGTTTTCTCGGAATTCTTGTCGGAAAAGCGCGAAAATGCATATTAGAAAAAAATGTGCGTAATTGAAATACAGTTAAAAAAAAACTACTTGCCATGCGAAATTACGTATCGTTAATTATAATAACAAACGCATGTAGTAATCGATAAAATCAACTCCTAGCAGTACTTTAATTTATTACTTTGATTGGTTTGTAGTATTTCTAGGATATAATTAATCTAAATTATGAAGTTTATGACCTTACTACTCCTGGATTCTTATGGGCGTGTTTTTGCAAAAACAGCCAAATTGTCTTTTCTCTACTCCCACTAAAACTAAATGCATGGTGTTGATATCCATGAAGCCCTCTACCAGAATTGTGAAATTCATGACCCCAGGATTAGGGGTTCAGACCCCAGGGCGGGGCTAAATATAATATAGAGAAAATGTATAAAATTGTAGGAAATCTTTAACTCTTATTTCACAGTAGTGAAATATAAACTTATTGCTTTATTGTGATATTCATTAATTTAAGCTTCACCTTCATATCCCGCATGAATCGCCGAAGAAAGCATTTCATTGTTAAAATGTAACAGTATAAATCTTTAAATCCTTATATAATCAAAATAATAGTTACAAAACTATAAATTGAATATTTACAATAAGCTGTCATTGCACAGCTAACAAAGTAGTAAATTTCACTAACAACAAAAAGAGGAGACGGCTTAGTATAGTTCCCTTTCCCCATTGCCAACCCCCCCCCCCCCCCGTTAAAAAGGCTATATAGCAGACCCCCCCCCCCAGAAAAATGGCTCTATAGTAGAGTTTTCCCGACCGAAACCTGGCTATGTAGTGGTAGTTCCCCCTTTTTATAGCCAAGTCACCCTCGCGGAAAGCTTATAATATACGTACATGTAGTAAATTTTCCCCCTTTCTTTTATTCCGGTTTTGTTGTTGGCTGTCCATTCGTGGCAATATTTTACAATATCTGAACTGATATTGTTACTCATAATTAAGGTTTAAAAATGCTTAGCTCTTCTAAAGACTACTTCGCAAATCTTGACTAAATTTGGTTTGTATATTCTGAAAAATAACAACTCGATGAGAAACTGCAGAAATTTTGGCTTTGAAAGATGGGATTTCAAGAGAAACAAATACTATGATTATTAAGTAAATGGAATGGATTTTTACAACCAGAATTAAGATTGTTTCTTTGCTGGAAATACGAATGGTTAATCAAAGTTATGAGTAGAAAGATTTTAATAACATCCCTTACTTTACTTTATTCTGTGATTATTCACATTCAATTGCGCTAACTTACTATTTTTGAATGACATAAACTTGTTACTGTATGTCTTTTTCAAGTTAGAAAGAGGGGGAACCTTATTATTTGATTAGATAAGAATATCATCTTTAATTTGTTATAAAGTTGGGCATCTTGTGATTTTTTTTTGGGGGGGGGGGTGGAAACTTGTTCGCGAGTAATGCATACATGCAATTTTCTCTTCTTCCTCTTCTATAGACTTAATTTATCCTATTTTTTTCTGATGAAAAAGAATCCTTTAAAGATGTCTTAAACCAGTAAAAATATACAAAAATCTGTACAACACTTATATTTAATATTAAAGGAAATAATACGTATCATACGTCTATATGTACACTATACTGTACGTGTACTGTGTAAATGGAATGCCAGTTGTACGAACTTAGGAAACATACATGTAATTTGATCGAAAAAGAGAAAGTACTAGGCCTACTTGGTTATCGTAAACACAGAGAAAACATCTATGTACACAATCAAGTCATAAGCGAAACCGGTATTTTTGTGATACTTTCATTTAAATTCCAGAGCAGAAAAACGCCATGAATGAAACAAAAAAAAACGGACTGAAACACGGACGACAGATTAGTAAATTTATACAAAACAGAAACCCATTCTTCTTTTTTTTTAAAAGAACGGTATTGCACACCAAAAGCATCAGACATGACTGATTTTATTACTACTCAAATGTTTACAATTTCAACCACGTGTAGAGTGGTTGAACATGAACGATAACTCTATTCTAAATATCATCGTTTAATTTAAATAATCGCTAGTTGATGAAATAAGACATATATCTTAATAGTTTTTCATGCTTTATCATAAATTAAAGTAGGATATGATATGAAAAACGACCAGTACTTATGTATTTTGAGAATATAATCCGAACACTCATACTTCCGCTCGAAATTTCACAGGAACTGAAAAAATCTACCTATTTTGAGATATTTAGAAAGTCTCGTAAACTTTCATTCGAGCACCTCTGGATTTAATTGCATACATAGCCACGATGAAGAAAACATTCCGAACACATTCGCAGGGGGTATATTTATTGATTTTTAAGTTATCATTTTTTAACATATCTCGTATTAAGATGGATTGCTACATCGTTACAACATGTCTTACATCCGTTTGAAACGCAATTTTGTTCCGAATCTATAACATTCTGGCGTGCTACAAAATACCTATACACAGTGTAATTGAACTCAAATAACAAGGAATTTTGAGATAAGAATGAAATCAGCAAAACGCTTCGAAAATATATGAATTTTGTTCAAGCATCAAGCTTTCAACTAACTTTTATTATCAGCTGTTCTGTACGGAGAACGTGAAATTAGATGATATAATGTTTGAGCGTTTTCCCGCTATCGGCAATACATTTTTGTCATGTCATCTGCAGCACACGATCATACATATGTGGCGGATGATAAAGGTAAGCAGATATAATACTTCGCTACTACTACTCAAACTAGTTGACGAATATAAAACTATAGTTCGATCTCTTGAATTGATTCTAACTGTCCAACATGTAAAACATTTGCAGTATTAGACTTGCATTGGAGATTAATCGAAAATTAAGGGATATGATTGTATGGCATTTAGGTGGTATGAGACACCTTCATGTTATGAGGTATTATTTGTCGAAATAAACAATAGAATCAAGTATAATGTCATAAATATAGTCTTTCTTGTCATCTCACAGCGTGGCGCAGTGAGTTAGAGTGTTCACCAGGAATGTGTAAGTTATGAGTTCGAATCTCACAGGGGATTTTAAAATTCTTACTTTTCCCAAAAAATTTAAAACGTATTTTTGCTTAAATTATGTAAAATTTAAAAATTCTTAACTGGTTTTAAATCAATATGATTTTATCAATTTAATCCTCACATAACGATCATCATTTTGTAATTATGCAACGTTCATGATTAAAATCCATTTGATATAAATAAACAAACAAGTTTTTTGGGGAACTATTTTCTCGTGCGAAAGGTTTTTTATACGAAAATGACAGAAACAAGCAATTTTATGAAATTTCAATACACTTTTCTTTTTATTATATTTTATTCATTATACAATTTTTTTTTTACATTTAATAGGTTTTTAACATTTTCTATAGGTCCTGTATGACTTTTACAAAACTAAATATTGAGATAATGATAGACGTTTAGCATAAATTCATGCAAATATGAAGAGAATGTCTTAATTTTTTTAAGCCAAATTTTAGCGAAAATTTTACCTTTGAAACCACATCTCTAAAATTTGACATCACTGACCCCAATGTTTTATTATGTCAAAATGATATTGAATACATACATGATTCTAGGCAAACTGGATAAATCTTATAAAATTCTTGATATTTAAAATGTTCTTTTTTTTCAGATCAAATTGTAACTATTACAAAAATTGTCGATTTTAAGTGCAAAAAGGTCACACAAAAATTTATGCATCTTCGTACACAATTTTTTAATCCCTCTATTCAGTGTGAACATTGTGCATAATTAAAAAAAGACATTTCAAGGGAAATGTTCGCTTGGTCAAAAATACTGACAACAAATCCTAATTAGGCCGAAATCGCATTTTAGGTGCAAAAAGGTCAAATGAAATTGGCCATAACTCAGAAGGATGAACACGGACCTCCAATTATCTTTGTATTTTTCAAGTATGTTTTTTCTACAGATTTCAATGATATACTTCCCAAGAAATTCTTGATACAAGAACATTTACGAGTGGGATACCTTGATATGTTGATATGCGTAGTGTTGTTGTTTATATTTGTTTTTATAATAAAAAGTAAAAGGCAATTTGACTACTAAAATTTTGTTTTAAAGTGTTGAATATATATGATGCATTCATCAAAAATATAAATTGTCTGCATGGTTCAAACATTAATATAAGCACTACTTACCTCATACCTACATATTTAACATAGACGTACATGTAACTACGTGTATTCTTATTTAATCTTTCTTTGTGATTTTTATTAATAAAAAAATTGTTACCAAGATATTTGAGACCATGGAATATAAAGAAAGACACAGGATCTTTCATACCAAGCTTTTTTGCAATAATTCAGTATAGCTTTTGATTTTTCAACTTCATTTAATTTCTGTTTCTTCATCTCATTAACCCACGAATATTTTTTATATTTTCAGATTTTTGTGGAATTCTGACAAGCAGTTTGCCTTAAAACATTTTTTTGGTTTCATATTTATGTTGATTCCAGTAAAATCATACAAACTTCATTTATGTTTACTTTGTTTTTCTTTTCAAAACTTTTTAACAGTTAACTTTAATAAAAATTTTAAAGCAGAAATGTTTGAAAATTAAAAAAATAAGGGGTTATCTGGAACAAGACTGACATTTTTAAAATTGTTAAATACTGGGCCTACTATTAGAAACAAATGCATGCAACAAAAGTCTCCTACACTTATTTTGTGTAGAGATCCATCTTTTTAATTTAAGTAGTGCTACGCTGGTGTATCTATTTAACCAAATGGACCCAAAATGAACCAAAATCGGACATGTTTTAAAAGACTCAGTTTTCATTAAGAATCTGGTTTTGCCTATTCAAAAATACTTATTTTCTTTAGACATATTTAGCATATAAAACAACAATTGCTTCAAAATTAGGTAAAGATGGGAAGGCATGTAATGCTAACACATGTACTGCTTAACAATACTCTCTGAATGCTTAAGCTTGGAAAAAGAAATGCAGGATTTACAATGGATGTTTTTTTTAATAGGTGTTGTTGATGATTTGAGGTGATGATGACAGAATATACCACTTTTGGTAGGTAAAACATTTATAATTATTGAACAGTTGTGATTTGTTTAAATAAAATTTTGTTGTTCCAAATTTAGTTATTAATTTATCAGTCCTTTGCAAAAGTCTAGAATCACCTTGTCTGTTTTATTATACATGTATTGTTCATATACAAACCCTGAATTTTTGACTTCTTAAATCTTCTCACTGGAACAATTGCAACCACATACGCACTCATCATTCTTTAATAAAAAAAACTATTTTGTTTACATTAATGGCTACACCAAAAAATTTAGTATAATACAATTTACATTTGTCTTTATTTTTATACATGTATATGTTTTTATTTAATGTTGAGTCTGAATTTTTTAAACGGGGACCAAACAACCAGTAGAGGGTTTTCAAAATTTATACTATATATGAATATAATGTATAACGAACACAATATTTAAACTATTGTTCCAGCAAACTACAATACTTTAATTTATGAAATAATAAGCGCTACTATGTACAAAGTTCAACATAATTTATAACTAAAAAAGGATATGTTTTTTAGCTACTAATATGCAAATTAATCATCTGTTATTCGGTCACCTTTTTAATAATATGATTTGCGGCTAATAATCATAAAGTTGTAGAACAAATCGAAGTTTACCTAAAAGACTAAGTTATTGAATGTAATAAAAAGAATTTCTTATGCGAGACCAATGCTCATGGATAGAAACAAAGAACTCGTCGGATACGATCAATCATATACCATCGCAAACCATGAGATATCGTATTACATTTGTATATAAATCTTCGTAAGATAACTTTTTCGTTTCCTGCAATTTTCTCCAGGTAAAAATAGATGATATTATAACTCATTTTAATAATTCAATATAACGCGTCATCTGACTGAAAGTCACGTGACAGGGCGAAGAAGCGTTAAGTCTTCCGGAGAATAAATATCAGATCCCACCCCTGCGGAAATCTCGTGAAAATTTATGCCCAGAGTATATAAAAACGAAGCTAAACATACGATGCAATCAAAGCCATTATTTGAATCCCAGATTTAATCAAATTCTCAATTCACTTTCTATAGGCCTACTCTGTCCCTAGTTTTTGCTTCCACCACTTTTTGCTTGATATTTCAATAATAGTAAATACATATGTACCTTTGTGCTCAAACTACATTCATCCACTTAAATATGAAAAATGTCAAGATTATCTGTTTTGAAACGCCCCCTCTACCGCTTCAGGTTTCTATACACATCCAAAAATTGAAAGTCTACGGAGATTTTGCCTTGCATCCGCCATTAATAAGCCCGGATGATAATGTTAAAAAATTGCGCGATGTATTCCGAGTGTATTCCGAATGGAGAAAAAATGTAAACATTTCCCTTTACAAATCTCCGTAAGAAAATTGTTTTCGTTTCTGTGAAATTTTATGAATGAAAAGGGATAATTGTTCAATTAAGATATCTTGGATATATTCCCTTTCATCGATTTCAATTGTATTTCTTTTACAGGTATGTGTATTTTTATTAAAAATTATCAAAAATTTATAGAAGCAATAACTTGGGACAGACTATATATATAATTCGAATGATTTTGAAATGAGAATTTACAAAAGAAAACCTAATATTAGTATTAAACGTTTGTAATATGTATTCATATGTTGTTTGGTAAAACGAACAATTTATCGCATGGATGTTTGTGAGATATGATCATAACATTCCAGCAGAAAAATCACATATCCACTGAGCGTAAACGCTCCAGTTTAATTTTTATCCTCACATGATGTTGCCTTTTCAGTCATAGACGCGAAAGAGTGGTTGTCATGATGGTACACGTAGATGTAGTGGGCGAGCGCTTTCACAGAAAGAGAAAGAAAATGAAAGCGACAATATAATTTTTATAAGTTGCTCCGATAGAGATAGTGTTGGCGTTGTACTATATACTTCATTTCAATATTAATTTCATTATCTTCACATCAATTTTTTACATGCTCCCAAAAAAGTGGGGGGGGGGGGGAACTCCATGATAATTCAATTTTTTATATGTAAATTTTAAAAAATTAGTTGCTGCGAGAAAAAGTTTTTTTTTGGGGGGGGGGGGGCAGGCCCCCCTGCCCCCCTCTAATGCTACGTGCCTGCGTTTGTCACAAGGTTTTCTTGCACGTAGTTCACAATTAAGTCATTCAGTAATCAAAACGTTACCTGTGTCACTACATAATTGCAGAAGTAAAACTTTACTAACATATGAAATAAGATATATTCAATATACTATGAAAATCTTTGAGCTATACATGATTTGGTGACGTTACCAACCAACCTCCATATTACATTGAATTTTTTATGCCTGGTATTTATTTCTTGAAAGTTTGTCAAACAATAAATTTCTTTGAATGATTCTTATTATGATTCATTCTTATGACCGAGATAGATACACACAACCATGGAATTTAAAATTATTTATTTTTAATTATTATTGAACATAAATATGAAAAGACTATTTTTTTCACCTTGGCAGATTATGTCTGGACAGTTGTATTGAAAGTTGACAGTAAAGACCAAAGAACACAAACCTGTCTTCAGTATACACTGACAGAAAACGACAAAAAACGTTTCCTTGGCGCATTGGTGGACGAGGGTAATCCACGATGCCTCAAGCAATTTCTTTTGAAATCAAAAAACCCAGCAGCGGCCAACCTCAAATTACACAATGCAGAATTTATGCCAGATGGTCGTTTAAAGCTCACCGTAGAGACAAAGACAAGAAATATTACATTGTTACAGCAATATGATGTTGAGACGTGTGTTTACAAATGTCTTAAGGAGAACAATTGTTGGGATCTATTGTTGTGCAAAGAGACAGAGTATGAACAACTATGATATCTATTTAAATATGATATAAGATAAAACATGTAAATGTCTTCGTGTCATTTAGATATCAAAGTTTGATGGTTTAATGGTTAAACAAACCATAGATCATCTGATTTTTTCGAAAATATGATTGGATAGAATTGGGGATAAAATTTAGTACATATGTTTCAATTATTTGATCTCAAAGACGAGGAGTAATACAGTAAATCTTAAAAAAAAAAACCACCTGCACAAGTTATGAATGATTTTACTCCTTGAAAAACTGAATATTATATGTTATCTGCTTGCACCTATCGATTAATATTAAGTATTTATTTCTGGACAAACATCAAACTTGGTAAATAGGTACATGTAGATAGTCTATATTGATTTTAAATTTATGAGGTCAAATAGCAAGAGTCAAACTATTCTTGAAATTGGTTAAGACTAGAATAAACATGATGTCAGCAAATTTTACATAAAATAGTATATTTTAGAAAATGTAAATTTAAATTAGGGACGCAATGTGGAGGAAGAGTAGTTTTAATCTAAACTTTTGATACAGTTACAGTTAAATTTACTAAATGCTTTACTCCATTGAAGAGATTCTTACTTAGTTTTTTAAAGTTCAAAATAGCTATAACAACATTCTATTGTGTACATAAATGCATTGCATTTTTTAAACTAGGAAGAATGATCGTGTTGTTTTAAATTGTATTAAATTATTACATTGTTTTGATAAAATGACCGAAATCATTATTTATAAACTGCTATTGCTTTTATTAAAAAATCTTTGGTTTATTTGCAGTGGAATATTATATCCAGAGGAATTGCTGAAAGAGTACAAAGAGTTAAAGGTATGGTCTACCAGTATTTGATTTTTTGCATTTACGTCAACTAAATCTTAATCTATAAATCTGACTGCACGACCCAATGAGTATTATTGTCAGGATATTAAAATGTCACCCCTAAAAAATGTAAAGAATGTTAGTATTAGAGGTTTCTTCTACTTTCTTATCAATTTACACCCATGGGTTATTAATCATTGAATTAACGTTAATTGGTAAAATGTGTGTTATTGATTAAAAAAAATAATTAAATGATGCAACCCTTTGTTTTCAACAAGCATCAACAGTTCTTTATTTGAATTATTTCCAGGATGACACCAAACAATATTGTAATCCTGACAAGATGAAGGTTAGGGGTAAGTATAATAACTTTGAAATTTGTAATTGTAACGTCAGTAGAATTTGCCTTATCATACTTCGTACTGTGTTGGCCGTTTGATAATTCGAGTGTAATTAGTCGAGTCTAGGTATTTACCTTGAACTCTTCAATATCCCGGTAAACTTTTAACATTGCTCTCTATTAATTCTTATTATCGAAAACATGACCTCTTGAAGCCGTTAAAAACTTTTTTTCTCTTCTGTAGGTTTGTATTAAAAAATATTTTGGCAAATGTAAAGATGTGTTATCTTTATTTATTTTCAAATACGTGAATCAAGTATAACATGTTACTTTTGAAAGGCTGTATTTGCACCATAGATGTAACCTGAGAATAGGTTTGCTAAAATAAGTAAGCCATATATTCCTATCTCATCAAAATTTGAAAAGAAAATTCAAGTTTTAATTTTTTTTCTCACAAAGTTACAGAAATCTTATGGTAACGCATTATTTACCTTTTATTTCCGAGTACCACCATATCAGTGTTCGATTTCTATTGCTTATCGCTACACACCCCTATATCAGGCCGAGAGCTTAAACTTTACAAAATTTGACGTAAAGCTAAGTATTAATTCCTCGTGGCTTAATCATAATATAAATATATATATATATATATATGTATATATATATATATATATATATATATATATATATATATATATATATATATATATATATATATATATATATATAATCATGTGAGTGCATTCATGTTATTCATATACTTTTTTGTTTATCATCCAATCTATCATAGTTAAATTCTATATACTAGTACCCTACATGTTAAATGACCGCAGTACATATTTATACATGTAATTGAATTATGATATGAATTTTAGATTTTGTCTGGGATGTTAATTTAAAAAAGAAAAGTGGAGCTTCGATGATTTTTCCCAAAACTGAGATTCCAATATTCAGAGACATTTTAAAGGAAGGATTAAAACATCATGCGAATCAATGCCAAAATAAAACATTTGAACTGTATGAAATTAGTTTTGAGGAGACAAAAGACGGTGCCAAGTTGATTGTAACTCTTAACTTTCTGATTGATGACGAAAATATTTTGCAAACAACAATAGACACATTTGAAAAGTGGATCAGCTCTTCCTTTAAGCAGAAAGGCCATGAAAATGTTACTATTTTCTATGATGAAGATAGGTAAGACTTAATTTTTTAAACTCTTTTTTAATTATTATGAAAGCATTGAATGATAATTATGCTGTGGAGAAAATAACTACTGAATAATATAGGTTAGCTTGTTATGACAATTTGTATGCCATAAAACAGTTGCAATTGCGACGAAACAATATTTTTAGAAAATTGATGTTTATAGCTAGTTTTATTTTAGTCCAATTTTTGTTTATCGTCAGGCCAACGATATACAAAAATAAAAAAATCAAGATTATTAAACTGATATTGAATTAATTTTCTAGAACCGACTAACGCACAATCATTCATACCCGAAGTGGTGAGCACCTGTGCACTCATCTGATAAATGATTCGATAACATGAAACAGTTGTTTAAAAAATAAGAAGAACAGCAAAATTATACTGTTATTAATATACTAAATACAGAAATTTATCTACAATGAATGTAAATGAAATATTTACAGCCTTTATAATTCAAAACATTATTGATAAGCACCAGAGGAATAAAAAAGAACACACCAGGGGTTATGAAACGGTTCATCATTTAGAATCGTTTGCATGCAGGCTTAGCTAACCAATGTTCACTCTGGGAGGAAGGGAGCTTATCTGAACACAAACTTTCTGTGTGGGTGACAACATTTCATTCCGGTAGATTATGAATTTATTTAATGATTAAATCTTCGCCAAGTACTTAAATATTCAAAATTATCTTAACTATTTGCATGATATTTATTTTATTTGCTTAAAGATTACGTTTACTCAGGGTCACGTATATTCCACTCATAGGAACAAAATAAAACTACCAAGTGTACAGTGTAGTCATACCAAGTAACTAGTTTAATTACCCACTTTTCAACGTATTATCATTAATTTTGTTGTACTATCAAATCTAAGATTGGGTAAAGTTTAGAAAATTGATAGAGGATTTCAGATTGGAATAATTTTAAACAATATTGCTTAAACTTAGGTCATTGACTTAGTACCAGTATTTGAAATTAAAAAATGACTGTCAAAGTTCTATAACATGAGAAAGATTGATTTTTATTATCAACTGTTGATTTATTTAACTCTGAGTAAAAACATCCTTTATTACAATAAACGGATGAGGAAAAGAATTTAAAAAAGAATAAAATTAAGAAAATTACATGATGGAAAATGTTCAAATGGCATAAAATGATTTAAAAAGTTAGAACCATTTTTTTCTTGACATTTAAAAAGTATTTGCTACATACATGTATGCCGAACTATGTCGACAGAAATCATAAGAGTATGTTAAATTATGACCTTCGGCATAAAAATATCTGCCTAACAGCGTAGGAACCAACCGCTTTTAAGAGAAAAGGCTAAACAAGTCAGTGAAATCTTTTGAAACTTTCCTAGAGATTTCCTCCACTGATAAAATGTAACAACTGATACTGACATTTATCACACAATATATTTGCAATTCCATTGTTCTTTCCCACTGTAAGCCCATACGGAGGAGCTGCAATTATTTCTCTATAATTTAATTCTGGTTGTAACACGCTTTCTGATTGGCTGAAAAATTATTTTATATCGTATAAAGAATGTTGCCTACGTCATAGTAAGACTAACGTCAAAAACGTATCAATACGCCTGACGTTACGTTTGAATTTTGTACAACTTTACGTCATTTTAAAGGTCAAATGACCTTTTTTATCTACAATGAAGAGTGAAAAATATTAAATTATAAGCAATGAATTCAATATTTATTAGTTTTATACGATATAAAATGGTTTGAAATAGTTTACGCTTTTTTATAAACCGCTTCCGCTCCAACTACAAATAAGAAATATAAGAAATATTTGCACGAAGTAATCATGATGATGCCAAACCTAAATTTCCATATAAGACGCTTTGGCTACAGCTTTTATCTAACGTACTGGTGTACATTAACAATACTTTAGCGACTTTTACTTACTTATTACGATCAATTCAATTTATCAATTTATTAAAAGAAAGATGTAAATATAAACAATAAAAAGCTTTCATCGGTGATACATGCGAGCTATAGAGATAGCCACATAACAGAACGCGGGTTACGTTAATTTCTTCGGTATTGATCGCTACCTATTGTTAATGTTTATTGTTTAATCATACTCGTGCACACCTGATTAAGTGTATCAAATACGACAGACCAACAAAATACAACTACAACACCCCCCTCCCCCCCCCCCCCCAACGTACTGAATGTACAATTCTGTTCAATCCCTTTGTAAGTTCATGTGTACCGCTGTATTTTTGTGATGCGATTTTTATAAACCATAATCGTTGAAATGATTAATTATATATAAGCATTATTTACAATTTTTTTTCAAAATGCGAGATTGATTGTAACTTTCAAAAAGACCTCTGCATTTATAATGTCCATTTTGTACACTTATTGGTAGAACAGTGCCGATAGACGTAGCTTATATTCAGTGAGTAGTAACATTTTAACATGTTGACTTAGTTTAATTTTCTTATTATCGATGTTACACGATGAATGAATAAATGTATCTCTGCATTAATTTATCTCTCTCTCTCTCTCTCTCTCTCTCTCTCTCTCTCTCTCTCTCTCTCTCTCTCTCTCTCTCTCTCTCTCTCTCTCTCTCTCTCTCGTTGTATACAAATATCGGCCGAGTGACTATCAATCTTTAAAAAAAAGGAAAAATTGAATAAAAGTCGTTTATAGAGTGCATACAGTTGCATACGGTACATGTATTCCGAAGTTTTAAGAAATATCGCGATTCTCGGATTTTTTTTTTACTTCTGTACACTGTACATTGTAACATACACACATAAACCATTGAAATTTCTTTCTTGTATGAATAAAAAGATGAGACACCATCATCTATGAAGATGAATTGTACGTCCATATGTTATTAATTGTAAGTGTCGCACATTTAGTATTTTAATTATATTTATCACTCAAATAATACACAGGTTTTTCATTCGTACAGACGGATATAATTTTATTGCGTGGACCCTGAGGTCCACGCAGAAAATATATAAGCGAGGTTATATTCCGGATGCTATGGGGAAAATTCAGCCTGCGCATGAGCTAGCCTGGTTCCTGTGCGTAATGGGTAGCTCAGGGAACCAGGCTAGCACACGTTTATCTGAATCGGGATCGGGATTCCATGCCATATGTGCATAAGTTCAAAGGCGCTGTAATTGCAGGTTGCACTACAGTATTAAATTCTACTATATATTTTTACCAAAATTGCACAACTTTACATACAGATTAAAAATTCAAAACGAACTTCTGGAAAAAATCCTCTTGACATCTTTTTAAACAACGCTTCATTTACAAGTTTCTAGCAAAATACACACGTGCATCCAGCAAGGCGTGCGACTTTGTTTACATCGAAGTTACACATGTGCTTGAAAATCAAGCCCGGGACTTTTCACCCCCCTCCAGAAACAACGCGCATCAAAAATTCAAATGACCTCGCATTATTACAAAACTGGGATAGTTAGACCTCTTACACATTGTTTTTCATCTCATACAAAAAATCAGCTCCTGTCTCGAGCGGAACCGCCCCGAATTCAAAGGAAAATTTGGGAATTATTTTGGCTCAGCCATGTTTTGACGTGAACCTTCAGTGAAATACTGTTATGACACCTGCAATAGAACTCATTTTTTTGTTATCGCAAAATCAACATTAATAAATTGATTAATACTCATTGTGTTGTGTGACTAGAAAAAAATTATGAAGATATCTACTCATTTCAGAAAGTTATGAGCGATTTTTAAACACCACGGTGTACACGGTGGCCACTGATTTATGAAAATATGATCAAAGTTATACTGTATGCATTTACACGGTGTTTTGATATTCAGTGATTTTTTGGTTTTAAATTGACAAGTGATGTATGAAAATGTATAAAATGACGCAAATTAATTAATATCATGTGGACCGCAGAAATTATGTCGGCCAAAAATTCAATGACCCTGCCTCTGGGGGGTGGGGTAGAGAAAACGTCATTATTTCATACAATTTATGAAAATGGTGAGAACCTTTGTCCAAAATAGCAAGGTATTGTTCTAATCTAACTAACATGAGTGATACATCTCAGCTGTTTTCCGCTTTCGTATCAATATTTCTCAATTTTGGACATAAATTGAGCATTTCTTACTGTAACACAAGGGCCTAAACAACCGATTTTATTTGATATTCACACCCCGTAGAATAGTTTGTTGTTTACGACGATGAATACTACATCGTATTTGATCTGCTAAAAATTTTCCGGACAGTTTAGACGGTCCGATCTACTATAAATGGCTCATTGTTTTGAGGCAGTAGAACATTTCAGAGGAAATCTGGGCTAATTTTGTATGCATCATTAAAAGCAAAATAAGCGTGCTGCTGGCTACAAAACCCCATTGTTTGTCATTTTTCGTCTAAACACACTGATTTAACACCTAAAACACAGGTAAAACAACTTTTAACATAGCAAACCCGTTTCCCTGCAAAGTTGACGGTAAACAGTACAGAAAACAAAGTATTCCTTTTAAAGAAATAATCGGCATGTGATATGAACTGTTAGTATTATTAAATAAGTTAATGGTATGCCGAAACTACAACATCCATCAAATAGCATAATTTGCAATGTTTTGTTGTTTTCCGAATACACATGTAACTTTACTTTTATAGTAGGCGAGGCTAGAGTACTTCCCGATTAAAATTTTTATAAGGATTTAAGAATGATTGAATAATTATGTCACTGTATAAAAGTTTAAATCTCAATAAAAATGAATCGAAATATGAAATTAATTTACACAAAACTGTCATTGCATACTTAACAAAGTAGTGCGAATCATAATGTGTGCGCAAATAGTAGAATTCGCCGAATACCTGATACTATACATGCAATCCTCATTAATAGATAGATCATAATTATTTTAGAAGTATGAACCTTTTAAATTCTGAGATAAAAAGTCGGGCTATACATATACGTAATCCAACGTACAAATTTAGTGGTTAAAAGCAGGGGGCTAGGGTCGGTGGAATCTCTGATAATCTTAAAGCTTTCACGTTTTCGTTGGAAACACATGCAAATGGTCCACGTATTGTAGTCCTTTTTTAAAGGACAGCAACTTGTTTTGTTTTCATTAAAGGCAATTTACATGAAAATGTCACTAAGAATCAGATTTATCCATTAAATCAAATGCGATATACATGTATCAGAGTTGATTTTTACGATGTGAAAAAAATTCTCAAACTTTTTGAATCCGTAAGTTACTAGTGCGTGCGTTTAAATTCGTTAAATGATTTCAAAATTTGATCGCAAATTCTTTAGTAATAGAATTATTCGAGAATTTATTTTGTATGTTGGTCGTAGCACTATGATTGAGACATAGCCGCTTCTCTCGTGTTTCTTCTGACTGATTTAAGAAGTGGTGTAGAATCGTCTATAGCTACCGTGAGGTGAACTATTTAAAAAAAAAATCTTTTGAAATATTTGACTAATATTGTTTCACAATAATTACTTAATAATTCTTCGCGACTCCAACACAAGGTGACGTCATAATAAACAGTCAGTCAAGGCAAGAAAACAACGGACGCGCAATGCGATGGTGTGCTATCAAAACGGATATTAGGATTTGCGAATTATTGTGAAGTAAAATCAGGTAGAACATCTGTATGTTAATTCTTACGATCGGCAGAATATCACAAGTGACCATTTGATGCTGGGGATATTTTGTAAATGAACTTTACACAAATTGAATTCGTAAATTCTTTGTTGAGCTGAGAATATTACGGCGATCTGTTTTCAATTAATTTCTTCAATTCGGGTTTGTTTCTTCATATAACAAAACAAATGTTGACTGTGTTTTCGGGCAACATTGATTATATTAACCCCCTTGGGACGAAAATATTATATATATATATATATATATATATATATATATATATATATATATATATATATATATATATATATATATATATAACACATTTAAGCTTCTGTATATTTCCTCATTACTGCGTGGCAGCCCCTGCAATGATGTATGTAAGCCAATTACATTAAATTCACAATATCCCGTACATTAGATTCACAATAGCCCGTGCAGTTATGTGCATAAACCCCTGAAACTGGTTCCCTAACCAGTTTTAAATGTACACTTCTGCTCATAGGGGCGGTTTTTCGATGCTCCGGAAGTAGAAGTCTAATGAAAATAAAGCGCAGAGCTATGCTTAGCGCTTTAAAAATGGTACTTGAGCAAGCGTGCGCTCGATGTTTCCCAGTCGAAAAACCATCGGAAAAACCCATATTATGCTACAAAAAATCAATTCATCCAAATAAGCCATTCTTCATGACGTCATTCTACATTATGACGTCACTGTGGTGATAACCCTTTACACACTTATTATTTATATGATTTTAACTATCTTTCACCTTATTTTTTAAGGTCGTTATAAAACTTCAATTTTTGGGGCAAAAAATGCATAATACCGCACATAGTCCTTTAATTTGCCTTGTTGACAAACACGAAAATGAAAACTGATATATGGACTATACGTTGATATTTTGGGATTAATTTATGCCATACACAATTACAATGTTGTGTAGTTCAGGTAAGAAATGCAAATGTTATTGTCATTTATAAACTATTTGAACCGAAATGAATCACTCCCGCAATTGCACCATTATGGAGATCTTATGGAGTTGTAGCCCCCCCCCCCTCCCCCCAAAAATCTACATTATTGCAGCTAATTATCCACATACTTAGCATAACCATCGTTTAAAAGCGTAAACAAAGTTTGATATAAAATCGGACTAAGCCTTGTCACTCATTAGTCTTAGCTAGATACATCATCTCTGATTAAAATACTTTGTTTGTTCAAGCATGTGCTCAATGTTTAACCAAATAACGAAAGGTACGGGTGAGCTATTCTGATCACCTGTTGTCCGTCCGTCCGTCTTTCACATTCTAACCATATAGCAATGAATATGAACAGAAAACGGGAATTCAGAAAATCATCTAAACCACCTATATGATAAAACAGCACAAGGGCGCAAATTCGTTCGAGAGCAAATTGAGTTAGTGATGGTGGAAGAAATACTTAATATTTTTTTAGTTTAGAAAAGAAGCACCAAACACAAAATGTTATCCACGAAGTTTTAAGCGAAAAGAATCTTCTCACCGAAGATTACGATATTCTTGGTGGAATGTGTGACAACTATGAAAACCTATATAGTTCAAAATTAGTATCAAATGAAGACATCGACTTATATTTAAAAAATTATAAAGTAAATAAACTATCTGAAACTGATAGAAATAAGTGTGATGCATTTCCGTCAATGAATGATTGTAAAGAGACCGTTACTGGGGCATCGATGGTATACCCGATTATTTTATCAATATTTTTGGCATCAATTATCTTCCATATTTTATAACATGATAAAGGGAATTTTTCTCCGAAACTTGCAGTTATTGCCCTTAAACATAAAAAGGAAGAGAAAATGATTTGAAATGTTACCGACCAATTAGTCTTACCAATACAGACTACAAAAATGATAACATTAATTTTTGCTCGTAGATTACAAACCGTTATTTCAAAACAAATTTGTAATGAGCAAACAGCTTATGTAAAGGGCCGATATATGTATGAATGCCCGTTTCATTTGGAATATATTTTGAATATTGTGAAAACTTTAACCAAGATGGGATCCTGATATTTTTAAACTTTGAAAGTAGAATGGAATATTCACATTTTTTATTTCTTCTCTAGAACCAATAGGCCAATACCCCACGCAACAAGTTGTGAGGTGTAAATTTTTTACCTGTCCAGCATCGATCATTCAGTCAGTGAATGTGTCAGTCAGTCGTGGTGTTTTTGTAAGCGCAACTACTTTTCAACCGCTGCAGAGATTTTTCAGTAAACTTTGTAGTTATTTCCGACATACTGTGTAGATGTGCATATTACCAGGAAATTTTGATTACTTTATTTCATTTTTTTTTCAGGGGGGGGGGGGGGGGGGCAATTTCAGACCTTTAGAACTTTCAGAAATGTTTGCTGTATATTGAATATAGATATGAACAGTTTGGAAGCACGACCTTTATTAAACCTCTTTACGGGATTTCAAAAAAAAAATTGTATTTGTGACACATTGTGTAGATGTGCATATTACTAGGAAATTGCGATTCCTGTATTTTTCTGGTAATTGGGGCCCTTTTGAGCATCTCTTGAATATAGTAATAAACATTTTGTAAACACAATCCTCTTACACCGATTGATGAAATTTCAAGAAACCTTGAAGGTATTTAAGACACAATATGTAGACGTGCATATTTAACCAGGAAATTCTGATTCTAATATTTCTTTTTTGAAAATTTTGGCACTTTTGACTTTAAAATTTTGTTTTTGTTAAAGACACAAATATAGAGACACAAGTATAGAAGTGCATATTTGCAGATTTTGATGTGATTTTTTGGGAGTTATGCTCGTTTTCAAATGAAATCATTATGTAATGCCCCCCTTCGAAGAAGGGAGGGCATATTGCTTTGCTGCTGTCGGTCGGTCGGTCGGTCGGTCAGTCGGTCGGTCTGTCGGTCTGTCGGTCGATCCACCAAGAGTTTCCGTTCATTTTCTTCGCAGAGGATGAACATATTAAAATGAAATTTGGTATACAGGTTTATTATGATAATATCTAGGTCAAGTTCGATATTAGGTACGATCGAGCAATTTTCGACAGAGTTATGGCCCTTGGACGTAGAAAAATTCAAGTTTTTTGCAGTTTCCGCTCATTTTCTTTGCAGAGGATGAAAACATTGAAATGAAATTTGGTATACAGGTTTATCATGATAATATCTAGGTCAAGTTTGATTTTTGGTATGATAGAGCAATTTTCGACAGAGTTATGGCCCTTGGAGTTAGACAAATTCCAGTTATTTGAAGTTTACGTTCATTTTCTTTGTGGATGTTTCCAAGGGAGGGGGGGCATAAGTGTTTCACAAACATTTCTTGTTTATTAATGCATACTCTGCCATTTTCTATGTGTAACATTGTCAAGTTATAGGGGAGCGTGCTCACTTTTTCTTTCATTTTTCAAACAATTGTTATCCATTTTCAGGCATTTTCAGGTAATTTTTCAAATGGAGGGGGGTATATGAAGAAAATAACCTGTTGGTATTACATTAACGCATGTGGGGATGTTTTTTTGAGAGGCAGAGGGATTGGGGCCGCCTAGAGACCCCAAGTATGTTCAGGGTGAAGCCCTAATTGGGGTCCAGGAGAGACTCTCGAAAGCTCCGACATTTTTAAGATTTAAAAGTGTGATACGAATTAAAAAAAATATCTGTGATAGCTAGCTAGATAAGAATCACAATGAAATGAACCAAATCCACATTACTGATATCAATTAAGAAACCTGCCATTTTGCATCTTAAACATTTTTGGAAGAGTTATATTCTGTATAAATCATGTAAAAAATGATTCGTTTTCTTTCAAATTTTAATTAAAAGAGAATTTATGCATATTTTCCCAAACAGATCTGTACGAGTACATGCAAAATTCAGCGTGCAATTAATGGGACAATATTTTAGATTTTTAAAATTTCTTTTCTAGAGTATTTTCAATTTGATTTAACATGAAATGATAATAAGTGCAGAATGCTACCATGGTTAAAAATATTCAGTCATTTATTCATTAGGTACAAAATATGGTTATTATACATTGACTATCTCTATTAAGAATTTTTAATTCAAACGTCGTGTTTCCTGACAAAATTGCAATTGTGTTACATAGTCAACTTCATCTATTAGGTCTAAGGCAAATGGTGTTTTATCAATTTTTATCTTAAGAATATTCAAATATTGCACAACAAAACGGTAATGATATAATGCTCATTAACATTGAATTCTCAAAGTGCCATATGCCACCTACAAACTAATGATAATTCTTTGATGTTATATTGCTATTATTTCAGGCTTTTATTAGAATAGGAGTCGAGAATAATCTGGTTACTAGAATGCTTTATCGAAGAACAGAGCTTTTGTTATTGTAAAAACAAAAAGATGAATTACTTGTCAAAATATTGTGATACTGACATTTTCAACCTTAAAATAAAATTCTTGCATAAAATATCTAAGAAGAAACTCAGCTTCTTAAATGCTGCTATTGAAGACCGATGATGAAAAGAAGTATTCACAGGAAACCCCTATTGCTGCGAAAAGTACCGTGCTTTCAATCTTCGTACATTTAGTGAAAATCATAGTTCATATGATACAATCCTCCTATCAAATCAATTTGTTATTAGATATTGCACTTCAACAAACTTTTTTTTTAAATGTGGACATAGATTTTTATTAAATTTTTTGTGTCTGATTGACCAAGCTGCTTGTTATATCAATTGTTTCCAAAAAATTAACTAAATAAACTATCCTTCCTGTTCCCACTTTTTCTCTCTTTCTCTCTCCCCATTAATTTGATGTCTTTTCTTTTTCTTTATTCAAAAGGGGGGATCAATTCCTGTAACTCCTCTCTAATTCCACCGCTGTTGTTATAGTCATCATTCGGTAATTTTTTTTCTCATTTGAAACCAGTTTTATGTCAGAAACGTTTGTTAATATTATATGCACATCGCTTTACTTAAATGTACAGTTTATGTTTTCTCAATTTTCTCACATTTCTCACATTCCGTGTGTTTCTTTATATTACTACTGTCTGTAATTACGTTTTTCCGGATAAAAATCTTTTCTTCCATGTCTTGTTTCTGTCCATTATTTCATTATGTAACCGTTAGGATTACTATTGTTTTGTATGTTTGGTATGAATGGATTCTGAACAATTTCGAATCATTTTAAACTAGCTAAATATGTATTGTTAGATAACAATGAAAGTGAAATGTCACATCACTTAAAACATTTCAGAAGTCCACAATTTTTTCACTTTAGACTTATCTGCCCTTGCTGAAATTAGAAAAAACTTAATTTTGTCAAAATATACGCTATAAATGATAAATTTTATTTCATATTTTAAAAAGAAGATAGTTTAGGCATGTACTTGTAGCGAGGCACGCATTTTTGTTGATAGAGTTACCTCCCTTAGTTGTATTGATTTACATAATTAAATGCTTGTTAATTATCTCCAATCATTAGTATATTATTTGATCTTCTTTACCATAAAAATCATTGTATATAAAAAGTTAGATTATACGGGCAGTATTATTTATTTAAAATATGGCATGGATGAAACTAAACACCCATTTTTTGTTTAGAGCGGTTTATTTATATAAGGCTCTTCCAAGTGTGTTAGAGAGAGATTGACTACGTGGTTATATCCTGTGTATGTCTCTTTGAAACCTTTGTCTGTGAGTGCTCTCTGCAAGTCAAGTGTTGGACACTTTGGAAGCAGTTACGTTCTCGACGGAAAAAGAGGTGTAGACAGCCTCTATATTATGCCAAGGAGTGTGGGTGTGTATATGTATATATATATATATATATATATATATATATATATATATATATATATATATATATATATATATTTTTTTTTTGCAGTGCTGGGGAAAGAGAAGTTGCAACAAATAACGTATGTAATAATTCTCACTAACTCATTTTTTCTTTAAACAAATGCTGTCTATGTCGTTAATGTTTAACAATTTTGAATCTTAAGAACCACTGGACTATATTCAACCAAACTTGGCTGAAAGCATTATTAACTAAAAGGAATGTAAGTTGGCCATGCTTTTAAGGAGTTCGAATATTGCCGGTTTGGGTGGAATAACATACCTGGAACAAGTCACTCAAATTGACAGTAAATTATTTGAATATAAAAGATATAATGATAAATAAACTGTACATATGTCAAAGAAGCGAAAAATTTGCAGTTTGGGTATAAAAGATGAATATCTAAAAAATTCAATTAAGTAACAACAAAAGCCCCTGCAGGATTTGAACTCGCAATGTACGGATTACAGCCCGACACTTTATCCATTCGGTTATGGTAGAATTGACATGTTGCTGTCGATAAAATCGTTTTAATAAAACAAAATGTCGTTTCGATCAGCCATTTTGTGATGATAGGTTATTCAACATTAAATTGCATGCGCGTCCTGATACAAGCAAGATTTACTTTTTGTTCAAATACTTATCATCACTAGCGCTCAGTATAAGGCCATAAATTTAAATGATTAAAAACCATTATGAAATAACTATAGACAACATTTATTTTATTGTTCTTTGGAACACTAAGACTGCAGTTTATATTTTTATCGAATTAATCTAAAGGGCTGTTATTACGTTTTCAAAAATTGTTTCTTTGATTTTTATATCGATTTTAAGATATAGATGATAATTATATGTGCAAATGTTTAATTTCATCAAACCTTAAAATTGGCTCGTTTTCAGCTTTGATTTCTTTTTCATTTTAGTGTGATGTATCACATATGGTTTATGATTCTTGCATTTGTAGCCATGCTCAGAAGTGGGTGTAAATCTGGACAACTCTCAAACCTCATATCCATTCTTTTCTTCACATGGAGAAGGACTGGCTTCCACTGATTCATCAAAAAGCGAAGCAAACTTTTGTGCTACAGCTGGAGTATCAACAATCACAGATCAGAAAAATCCCACAAATGCTTCATCACACTTTACTTCACATGTAGATAGAGATAGAATGAGTGACGGTCAACCACCGCATGGTACCAAAAAATCAGACGTAACGGGCGGCGTGTCTTCTATTACACCACAGGACGGATTTGGAACACAACCTTCTAAAGGCACAGATGTGGACAATCCTGGAGTGCTTAAATTGCAAGATTTGAAAAATCAATATTTCACTATAGGTAGATATCAATTATCAATGTCTTAACCACTTATGTATATATATATATATATATATATATATATATATATATATATATATATATATATATATATATATATATATATATATATATATATGAGTCTTCTCTGATCTCTTGTTGTCCGTCTTCCGGCCGTCCGGTCTGGCTGTAAACATTTTACATTTTTGACTTCTTCTCTAGAACCATTGGGCTAAATCTAACAAACTTGGTGCAAAGCATCCTTATGTGAACAGGATTCTAAGTTCTTAAATAAAGGGCGAAACCCTTTTAAATAGGAAGATAATTGCGAGATAGTGACAAGAGGGTTGCGCCAGGCAAATACTAGACACAAGGAGGGTTTCAACGTTTAACATAGAAATACATAGTGAAAATATTTAATAATCTTCTCAAGAACTATGCTACTATTTGTTATATAACTAGACAAGTATTATAAGACAGTGTAGATTCTAAATTGTTAAAACTGTGACACCTGGGCTAATACTGGGTCCCCAATACTGGGGCATAGAAGAGGTTGCAAGAGAGGCTAAATATCATTAGTTGATACTAAATCAATAATGGATACTATAAAGTGTTATTACATTTATCTACCCTTTATACAAGATTTATCTTTACGCTCTCAGAAAAAAAAATATATAAAGAACTAGAGCAAAGCAACGAGTAGGTCTTCCGTTAATGTTGGAAGTAAAGCTAGAGGTTCCTCTAAGAAGCAGAATACGAATAAACAAAAGTAATGAAAACAAAAAGAAAAAATCGAATTTATTCTTGGCACGAATTAACAAATCCGAATGATTCTAGGTACGAATTGACAAAAATTGTATCGATTTATAAGACGACTTAGCAAATACAAATCCTAACGTGTTTAAGTAAGATTTAACAATTATCGAATTATTTTAGGTACGAGTTAATTTCACTTTGAACATAACACTATTTTCTGTACCAGGAATGTGGAATCAAAATTTCCGGAAAAATCAATTTTAAATCCCGATATCTCTGTAATGCATCGTCCGATTTTAAATTAAGTTTCAGAAGCTTTTTTTGTTCTATGAATAATAACAAATTATCGCTAAAAAAATTATTATACAAAGAGTTTGTAGCCATCCCGGACCCTAATTTGAGAGGCCAGCCCCTTTTTCTTGATATCAAATGAAAGGTCTTGCAAATATAAACATATTTTGTTTTAACAAGTGTTAACGAATTCTTAACCTTCTCGAGAAATCTGAACATCTGTAATTTACGGGCCGACCTTCAAACTCCTTACCGGGGCCACCAAGAAGAAATGTTTAGGTATCATATTGTTAAAAACATTATTTTGCGCAACTTTTATTCTTCTATGCCTTTCAAAATATTTTTCCTTTTCTAGATATTATTGATCAGAGTTTTGGTCTTCTGGCCACTTAATACCCCTAATTACGTAACATATGACTTAGGTAAAGTACTGTATACATAAACAACTGTACAATGAACATTTTTGCTCATATAATTATTAACAAATTATTTTTGATAAATAGTTATTATAAAAAGACTTTAGAGCCCTCTTGGTCCCTCATTTGAGGTGCCAGTCCTTTTTTATTGATGTCAAATAATAGGTCTCGTAAATATAAACAACAAGTGTTCAGGAATTGTTGACCGTTCTAAAGATATCTGAACAGATGTGTTTTAAGGGCTGACTCTTAAACTCCTTACTGGGGCCACCAACAAAATTTTAGGTAACATATTGTTGAGAACATTATTTGTTCTACAAATCTTTCTCCTTTTCTAGATATAAATGATGAAAATTTTGGACTGCTGGCTCCTTGAAACCCCTAATTACGTAACATATGACTTACGCATGGTACTGTATAGATAAATAGCTGTACAATGAACACTTTCGCTTCTATAATTGATAACAAATTATTGTTCAGTAAAGAGTTATTGCAAAAAGACTTTAAAGCCCTTTTGGCCCGTAATTTGAGGGGCCAGCCCTTATTTTTTAATATCAAATGAAAGCTCTTTAGTGCAAATTTTCGACCTCAGGCGATCTTCGGCGCCTTGCGCATTTTCCACAATGTCAAATATAGAGGATCGTCTACTGGCATCCATCTACATAATCTTGAAAGTTTCACGTTTTCATAACCATTACTTTCGGAAGAGTTACATGGACAAAATGGTCCTTAAAATTCACAAAATCTTAAAAATCTCAAACCGGAAGTGTTGTCATCGGCTCAAAATTTTATAATAGCAAGCACGTTTAATGCTCCATCGGTCCTGTTGGAAATATAAGACCCTAAAAACGTTAACGGTAAGCGTTTGTTGAATGAACTGTAATTGAATTATTTTAAATGCTAATGTGAACAGTAAGGGCGAGCGTTATGTTAAGGGAAAGTGTTTAAACTTCAGTAAAAGTGAGCGAACGTTGAACACACGAAGTACACGCATAACTGAATGGACAGCGAGTGTTAAATTCTATAAAATATAACGGTTCAGGAACGTCTGGATATCTATATTATTAACAACTCACAGATGCAGTTTTTATTTTCTTTAATGGTTCTGTTTTTATTGACAGAATGGGAATTGTTATACAAAGAAAAACATAAGCTGACAGCTGAAGAAGAAACCAGATGTAAAGCTGCACTTCATAATGATTTAAATAACTTGTTAAAAATAGAGAAAATGCAAGATGTACGTTATGATTGTATCACTGTGACAGAGACGTCTTTGGAGATCAGATTTGCTCAGAATGATTTATCCCGTAGTCCAAATATGGATGTTTTAAGTACCATTGTCAAAAGATGCTTCGATAAGCATAGACTTAGCAATTTAACTGTTAAAAAGGGAAAATATGTTTCAAGGTAAGATGAACAATATTCATCACATAAAACATATCTTTAAATTCATTATGACTCATAAATATGGATGCATAGTCTTAATGGCAATAAGAAATTTTGTGCTACATGCAAGATACACGATCCAATAAACACTGACCACAATAGATATCACACAAATGCATCGTAAATTGTAATCTTAAAACTGTCAAAAATTCGGTTGACTTTTTTCAGAATTCCAATGCAAGCTGCTAGAGAGGTTTGTAAGATTTATGAATTTTATTAGGCTTATAATGCATGTATGTACAAGATAGTGACAACGTCAAAATTTGGGGATGAAAAACAATTATACGATATATGCGTTCAATTATTTGTTGGGGTTTCTTCAATTAAATGCCAATTATTTACAAAAGGAACATATGTATATAGCACAAGAATTGACATATAGGGCCGGTATTGGTTTCAGTTAGGGATGTCAACGAGTACCCGGTTAACCGGGTACTCGATCGAACGCCCGAGTATCGAATACTTAAATCGGTACTCGGGTGTATATTTTTTAATATTTCTAAGTTTATTTAATGCATTAAAACATCGGTTTTAAAACTTAAAATGTCCATTGCAGTTGTACATACATTAATTAGGATTTCTTACCCCTCTGAATATGCTAAATGACCGTTATCGCCTGTGGCAGTGTTTATATAGTAATTATCGTGACCAAGCACTTGTTACCTAGCTTTTCTCACCTTTGTCTGTCTTCTACCTTTATTTGGTGTCACTAGCGCTCAGTATAAGGCCATAAATTTAATATTATGAAAGAAAACAGATTTTTATCAGAAAATATTCCAATGTTTGAAGCAGCGACCTTGACAGTAGTTCTTATGACATCACCGCTTTAGTATATGGCGGGTCACTTTCTAGTTTTTCAAATCGGAGGTTAAATACATAAAAAATCTGACAAAAATAATAATTTAATATTGATGCGATATACCTCAAACTGAAAAAGGTTGAAAATGCATGAAAATGCATGAATTATGAATACATTTGATAGGTTTTGTGAAATAATATTTACAGTTTTTGAAGCATGCATATAAAATTGCCTATTTATCATCATACAGTTTGTCCATTTTCTTCGATTATTCAAGATATAACACAACATAAATGAAAAATATTTAGCAGCGTTTTCACTAGACACATTTCTTCCATTTATGTCAGCAAAAGCAATAATAAAATATTAAGATATTCCCTTCAAACTTTTAGCATGTACATGTACTTCCTATCGGCAGTAAGTTAAACAAAGGCGCTACATATTCAACATTTTTGCAATAATCGTTCTTGTTTAAAATAATGATGAAATTGTTCATGACCAAATTGATGTTTGAAATCAAATTGATGTTTGAAATCAAATTTATGAATATGAATGTCAATTATTATGTAAATATGCTTTTATGCAAGTTATATTGTAACATAAAATACATGTAAATTTCAATTGCGAGTAGATATGTTTTATTTATTTTATTGTCAATTGCCCTCGCAGGAATTATGATATAGACTATAGCAATTAAGCAATTATCTCACCTGGTCAAATTCCCGTTTCGCACACATTTTTTCGATACCTAATTTTCAAATGTGTGCAAAACGGGAACAAACCCTTTATTTTTGGCTTACTTTAATGGTTTGTTTTCACTGAACATCGTTGATATAGTCTATTATATAAATTAGATACCACACAGTAGAGAAATTGAACAGACCTAAAATGCCGCCACTGACTTCAAAGGTCTGGAAATACGAAGTGCTCATAATTCTTACAACAGAAACACACTTACGAGGAAACCTCCCATTAGATAATGTGGTTTTATTTCTACAAAAGTGACCAAAGTTTTAGAGTTATCAATTTACTTGTTCATATTTATTTACACTTTTACCGAGTACCCGGGTACTCGATCGGAAAAACGTCCAAGTAACCGAGTACTAAAAATTGACCGATGACACCTCTAGTTTCAGTCTTTACATAAACCATATCGATTTCCGTTCCACTTTTTTATTTTAGGCCATACAAAGTAAAATGTTGGGTTCTTGTTCTCACAATGTATAGTGATTGAAAAAAAAGGTTTTCCAGTCGTCAGAGCAGTACGAGTTATGGACGTTTTTTTTTACTTAATTTTATTTAAATTTTATTTTCAGTTTACTTTCTATATTACGATACATGTACTTCAGGCCACATAAAATTAATGTTTAAATTCTCACCCCGCCCGTCCCTCTAAAAAAGGCCCTCCCCTATAAACTTTTGAAAAAAAATTGTGTGGAAAAACATTTCGGGAAAAAAATCAGGTTCGGCGTACAAAAAATTCAAAAAAAATTAATGGCTGCCTAAACATGTGGATTACCATTTGATTCCATTCAGGTTTGTTATCATATAAAAGATACAAATGTATTCATGCATTATCAGTTCATTTGAAATAAAATAGAATTAAAAGATTAGATGTTGGTTTACTCATATTTGCATTAACAATTCAAACGAATAGAGCTGTTGTAATTTCTATACCATGAACGGTGAAAAAGGTGTTTTAAAAAAAATAACTAGATGATAACCCGTGCGAGCGCGGGAATTAACTCTCAACAAATGATTGACATAATGCAATAATATTGAATCATCTTTATTTTCGTATAATTGTATCTGAATTTTTCTCTTTATAGTTTTCTTTTACCTATTCTTTAAAATTGAAATTAAAAATAACGCACTGCACAGCTGTATACCTAGAAAAGGGATGAAACATTGAAACTGAATTAGACAATATATACATTAACATGGCCATAATTCTTTTTTTTTGCAGCTGAGTGGAAAATGATAACAATGATTTTTTTAACCAGTGAGTGGGTATTTAGGACGTCATATGTCTAAATATTATTATTTAGGTCAAATTTCACCAATATTTTTATCCCTGTCCAAAATGTGAAGTTCAGATAAAAGTTTGTTTTGAAAAATATATTGGGGAGGGTAATTTTTTAATACCAAGTTGTCATTTTCAAAGTATATCGCTCTACACTTTCCGACATTGTGTAATTTATTAAAACCGCGTTCCTGGGCACCCCGTTCTGGAAAATGAATTATTTCGATCAAAACTAAAATCGCATCAATTTTTTCCATTTTATTTATACTTAAATTTTTTGTATTAACTCGATTTGCTCGCTTTTCACACGCTTTGGACACGCTTTTATCCGGATCGATTCGGGTACTCTCGAATTTTTACCCTGACTCTGTTAGTAAGAATTAATTTTAAGAAAACAGGAAATAATAGAAATACTGATATTAGAAACATATATGTACATGTACATTAGTATTGAATTGATTAATTAAATTCATTTGGTACTTATATTTAAAGCTAAACATTATTTATTCACAGAATTAGCCAAAAATATTACTTCTATAAATAAATTTATTGCTCAAAAGAAATATCCATGATTCTTATTAGTCCCGTAAATAATAAAAATTCCAGAGAAAAAAGTTACCGTAACACAGTATTCAATACCAAAAATAAAATCCGTATTATTACAAACTGAAATCGGTTTTTCAGTATTCGGCGGGATTCGTTTTTTCTTCTCACATTAATATTTTTATTGGTTTCAGAGAATACGATGTAAAAATACTATCTGTAAATCAATACAGAAAGTTGTCATTACTATTTTGGATTTCGGAAAGAACAAAAAATAAAGAATAATTAAGATTTTTGTCTCAATATTCGTATCCATAACCGGCGCACCGCATAACGGCGTACAATATATCTATCATAATCTATTTGAATTAAGTACATGTACCATGCATATAGATTCCCATAATAATTAATTGCATTTGTATATTTTAGGAATATTTCAGTGTGTTAATTACTTGTTGTTTTCCGTTTTCAGTGTTTAAATACGTGTAATTAGAATAATAACTTGTAGAAATATTTTTAATCGAGATTCAGAAGAGTTTACTTCCCGCATTTCATAGAAAATAACAGTATATTTTCTTTCTATGTTTACAGGCACGTAGCATCGTTTTTGAGAGTGGGGGGAGGGGGGGCAGACTCATCCAAAAAATCTTGCCAAGCAAAAAAAAAAAAAAAAAAAAAGGGAAATTAGGACTTTTTCAAAATCTTCACAATCCTAATCCGGGGGGGGGGGGGGGGGGGGGGGGGCTGGCGTAGTATATATCTTTAATTTCAATCCTAATTTCCTTATTTTCATATTAATTTTTTACATCCTCCGAAAAAAGTGCGGGGGGGGGGGGCAACTCCATGGTAATTCAATTTTTTATATGTAAATTTTAAAAAATGTGTTGCTGCGAGAAAAAGTGCGGGGGGGGGGGGGGGGCAGGCCACCCTGGTCACCCACTGATGCTACGTGCCTGGTTTACATTTAATTTTGTTCAAATTAATGTTCAATAATCTATCATTAAAATTGTGTGTATCATCAAATACTGATTCCGACTACCTTGAAGTCATTAAATTTCTATTGGCTATTGACAAAAAAAGAGACGCGTGACCATCCAATGAAAACGAATACACAGAGTTTGATTGACAGGTTCAGCCAGGTGCAGGTCTTACCCGATGTCCGAAGTTTTGTGTACTTGTTGTACACAGCCGAATAGTGTCAGTAACTAGTCTTCTTTCAATACTCCTTTTCTTTTGTTTGTTAAAAATTAATTCAATTTTATGAAAAGATAAGTATATATCATTTCTTATAGATTTTGTTCACGTGAATATCTACAAACTTAAAGGAGTTTTGCCAATCACAAACAGTTTAAAGTAATGTTTAACACGAGCGCTATTTTGAAACAATTAAATTGTCAGAGAGTTCCGAATGAAATCTGATGAACGTTTCACACGGTTCTCGCACGCTTTGCCCGAAACGATTTACACGCTTTGCCCGAAACGCTGCACGCTTTGCCCGAAACGCTTCACGATTCACACGAAACGCTAAACGGTTTACACGAAACGCTAAACGGTTTACACGAAACGTTTCTCGCACGAAAGTCGCACGCTGTTTTGGTGTAGTACGTTTCAGGGTCTGTATATAAAAGAAAACATTGGGTCAATTGCGACAAATTGTCCAATGGTATATATTGAGTACAAAGGTTATTAATATAAGGAGAAATGGATACTTTATAAACATTTCACGTTTAGCGCATATGTGCAAGAAAAATAGTAAAAGAAAAAACATTGATGAAGGGGCGTGACGGCAAGAGTGTTTACTAAGTCGTTTAAAAAAATATTATGTTGATGACAACATGTATCTTCATTATAAATGAATTAATTTTACCTTTACACCCGTACAAGAAAAGGAGCTTAAAAGTCATTTTTTTTCATTCTCTATTTTTAGCTTACTAAGCTGAAAGCTCAAGTGAGCTTTTCTGAGCACTTTTTGTGTCTGGCGTCTGTCTGTGCGCTAACTATTATAGCGTGCTACGCAGTCTTCAGTCCGATTTTAAACAGATGAAATATAGATATGTTTCATATTTGCACTGATTTTTAGATTTGATTTGAAATTAATTTTAATTTTATTGTTCTTAAAAATACAAAATACAAACATTTCTTTAATTTGATAACGTGTACGTAAAATGGAAGATGTAACTTAAAAAAAATTAGAAATCGGTAAAACCTTATCTTGTATTATACAGGATGTTAAATTCTAGGTTAAAGCTGAGATGAATTATTAGCTTTAATTTTTCTACTCTCTAACAAATTGATGGTATTTTTAGGTAGTTCCTACCAGTTGTGTTAAAAGAGTAAGAAATATAATGAATGTTAGTGTGCTTTATCGACAGTATATTGCATTTTTTTGCATGAACAGAACCACATCTCAATGATCTTTCAACTTTTCTTCTAGAGGTACAGTTCTGCTTATTGTGTGAACACAGAATAAAATTTTGATGACTTAATAGTTGAAATACACCTGAATGACAGTACAATGGAAAATGCTGACTATATTGCAAGATATGTCCACTAGTTCTAAAACAGGGTTTACTTTTGGGTCCCGGATACCGTTTATCCGAGGGGTTTTCGCGTGTCACAAAATTTGCGAATATGGGGAAATGTGTAACTTTTTTTAATTGCGTTAGTCATTTTTTGCGATTTAAAAAGTTTGTTATAGCAAACAATACCGGATATAATTTCTGCGTATTGAATATTTTGTGATGTAAAATTGAAAGGAAAAAAAAAGCGAAAATTAGATCATCGCTAAAATTACCGGATATACAGTATTATGTAGCTTTTACTAAGGGGGGCGCTATATCAATTATGGGTTTATGTTACAAATTAAGAATTTATGTTAAATTCTCTCAATTTACAGGGTACTGAAATAACGTTCTGCTTATATGTTCCCGAAGATTTGGCCAAAGACATAAAATCGATCGAGCTATCTTTATTGTCCAAAATGACATATTCGTCGGATATGGAAAAAAAAGGCAAAATGTGGAAGACGTCAATTGTCTTTCCAGAGCCAAAGGGTGAAATTTTGTACAACTACAAACTACACATCGAGAAAACAGTTTTACACTTTTTTAGCAGGGTTGGTGAAGTAGTGGATCGGGAACAAAGAAAAATTTGTTGGGGCAATATTCAAAGAGATATACTTTCCCTAACTAATGATCCCTTTAAAGAGACAGACAAAGACAGGGGTATTGCTGCGCATATTAAAGAAATTCTTCAAGAGCCCACATATAAAATTCAAACTTCATTTCTCGAGACTGACAGTCTCATGTCAAGAAACTCACTTAAATGTCTTCACTGGGATGGAGCATTTATAAATATCTTGAATGAACAAATCACCGAACGCATATGTTTTCTTCTTTTACATTGCACTCAAACAAAGCATGTTACCAGTAAATTGTTCAAGGATATGAATACTGCAATGAAGATCTGGGCAACGGTTAAACAGATTGGCCAAGATTCAAAAGATATTTGTATCAAGTTTGTTTGGGAAATATTTCAGATTTATGAAGCTTCTAGTTCAACAAAACGTTCACCTCTGCATTTTATAAATGATACAAAGTCTCTACTGGATATACCAGCATTACACAAAGTTCTGCTTTCGAGATCTTCTTTTCCTGTTCATAATTGCAGCGAATCCAAATCATGCCTACAAAGAGCTTTAACATTTATTTTAAATCAAGATGGAGAAAGCAAAATGCTGCATGATTTGGTTTCTCTGATATTTGATTGTATACCAGAAAGAGAAGTTTTAGAAGGATTTATGATTTTAAAAGAATTCAGTGCTCCAGCAGAAAAGAAAGAACTCTCAGAAAATACACAAAAGCACGTCTTAGCACATATTGAAAAGATAATGACAAGAAAAGTCAAATCTTCAGACTTAAGAGCAATAAGTGATATCATCTCAAAAGCAGAGGGTGATTCAAGGATCGCATTGCTTTCCCACTGTGAAATGGAAATAGTATCTCAAATTAAAAACTCAGAGAATTTTCGATTCAATATTTGGAAGGATCTAGAGGACCTCTGTAAAGAGAATATGTTGTTTCAAACGATTGACCAACAAATATTGCTACTAGATGCAGTGTTGAAAATGCCTTTACTTAAAATACCAAGAAATTTCATCAAATTCGTGTTGACGAATTTCCACAATATATGGTGTGAGAGTGCAAAAGAAACATTGGAAAATGCTTATGAAGTATTACTTAGAACAGTGCATGGTACATTTACAGAAGCAAAGTTGATATCATATTTTGAAGAATATGATTCTTTGCCTAAAAATTGTTTCTTTGAAACTAACAGGGAGCATTTCGAAAGAAGATTTAGGTCGCATGTTTTACAATATCCTAACAGTAGTATACTCAAAATACATGCAAATGTAGAAAATCTTCAAATTGCAACAATTGACTTATACTGTCATTTATTAAAAGCTCAATTGAAGAATCAGACGTTCCTGACAAAGTTTGACTTTTTTGAAAAATACTGGAAAAGCCTAGATACAAGGTAATATATATATATATATATATATATATATATATATATATATATATATATATATATATATATATATATATATATATATATATATTATACAAATATTGACTGGGGTTGAGGGCAATATTGATTATATTAGCCCCCGAGGGACGAAATATTGCCCGACGCGAAGCGAAGCGTCGGGCAATATTTCGTCCCTCGGGGGCTAATATAATCAATATTGCCCTCAACCCCAGTCAACCTTTGTTTTGTTATATGAAGAAACAAACCAAAATTTAAGAAATTAATTGAAAACAGATCGCCGTAATTTTCTCAGCTCAACAAAGAATTCACGAATTCAATTTTTGTGCAAAGTTCATTTCCAAAATATCCTCAGCATCAAACGGTCACTTGTGACATTCCACCGACCGGAAGAATTATCAGACAGGTGTTCTACCTGATTTTTTCTACCTGATTTTACTTCACAGTAAGGCCTAATTCGCAAATCCTTATATCCGTTATTATAGCAAACCGTCGCATTGCGCGTTCGTTGTTTACTTGCCTTGACTGACTGTCTTTTATGACGTCACCTTGTTTTGGAGTCGCGAAGAATTATTTACGTCACCGTTTACGAATCAACAAATCAGAGGCGAATATTTGAAATAGAGTGAATGTTCTCTAGATATTATTCCTAGCCGGTCAATATCTAAAAAATATTGACCGGTCAATATTTTTCGGACGAGCTGATATTACAATTATTGACTATTCGTCTATATAGAGTTATATAGTGAGAATATACTACTGAATATAACAAATATATATATATATATATATATATATATATATATATATATATATATATATATATATATATATATATATATAAACACTTGTAAGAATATTTCCGAAGAAAGGTGTTTTATGTAATTTATCTATAACTAATGGGTTATTAAATTATTATCTGATAAAATGCGACCATACATGTAGAAAAATCATTTTAGTGAGTTTGAATATGATTGCATGGACCAATTATTGACCACTTTATTTTGTTAAAAATATGATTATACATATAATTTTTTAAATTTAATAACAAAATCTATTTCATTCTGTTTTCAGAGGGATAGAAGAGGTGTTCATTTTATCACTAGAAAATTGTAAAGTTGATCCAACTTCATCAGAGGAAGAGTTAATTGATCATGCAATCAAACATGTCAGGTTTTGGACATACATACTGGGAGCAAAAGGAAAACAAACAACTAAATTAGAAAAACATCCGATGTATTTATTGATGAAACGTCTGTACGCAGAGATGTTTACAAATCTTCAAAATGATCAATATGACTATTTATTTCTGCAGAAGTTAAAAGAAGATAGCGAAATAAAATTAGTTGATGTTTTTGTATTAGTAGTTGAGGGTTCAAAATCTCACATTCAGGATTCATTTAAAAAGGCGTTGAATTTTGTTGATAGGGCATGCACAGATTTAGAGCTTATCACTAACGTCTGTGCAGAGGTTTCTGCAAGGCTACCTCTGATCTACCATCAGGTTCTAGATGACAATACACAGTATTTAAGAAATATCGAGGACAACTTAAGAGCGGGGAAGTTGAAGTTCCGTGAATTTAATGATCTCGGTATATTTAAAAGCGGTGATATGAAATCTGAGAAAAATCTTCTGGAAAGTTGCAAAGATATTGAACAATTTTTGCCCATCGATTCATTCTGGAGAAACAGTGAAGTTTTCTTTCATCATCAAATGAGTGATGTTTTGGAAGAGGGAAAACAAAAATTTCATGAATTAACAAATGAAAAACAAACACAACTTTTGTTAGGATTTCTTTCTACATTTTGCATTTCCAATTTTAAAGAGAGAATGAGAAGCTTATTGAATCACGATGTACCAATACCACAGCTATTTCAATTGTTTTGTAAGAAAGATTTGACGGCTAAAAATTTGTCTTTGGAACTTGATCAAATTGCAAAGCTTATTGGATATGCAGAATTTCGGTATGAAAGAACGAGGGCAATCATACAATGCTTAGATTTAAATAGAAATTCCGAAAAAATTGCTGCGTTGAGAAAATTTCAGTCTGCTATCTGTTCGGAAATTGACAGCAAGTGTCAGGGCCAAATTCAAGATTTTGAAGAAATACAGACCAATTATGCAGAATCAAGATGGTCAATGCTGGAGGCATATTCTTTCATTATGGATATGGAATCCTCTGTACTAAACTTTAGTGCAGATGTGATGGCTGTGATGATTGAGTACTCAATTTCAGAAAATCTTATATCATTCCTGAGAGAAATCATGGAAGAAGACATAAGAAATCTTATGGATGCTGTTGAGGGAGAATACTTTGATCAATACTTGCCTTTAGTTTCACATCTAGTCGAAGTGAAAGAACTTTTACTTCCAGTTTTAAAGTTACCAAAAGGAACAGATATCACAGTTTATACATCAAAAATTGAGAATAGTCTACGGAAAACAGAAATCCAAAAGGCAGCAGTGAAAATTGCTCAGTGCTCGAAAGAATTAGACAGTCTAAAGAATTTTTATAAAGCCTTTGCAAACAAAACTGAAAAAACAAAAGACAGAATTGAAAATATACTCGACAAGGGGAAGTTTCATTTCAAACTGAGTGAAAAAGAATGCACAGTAGAAATATTGTGTATAGATAATACGATGTATACTGCATCTGATTTAAGCGATTTAAGAAGTAGAGCGCTTCTTATTCAAAGCAGGTTTGACAAGAAACTTATATTACCATCTGCTTCGTCTACTATGACTAAAACCTTGAGTTTCTTTTTGGAAAAAGTTGATGCCGCTACAGAAATTTTGGAAACCTATCAGCGACTAAAAATGCTTGGACATCCTTTGTTTGAAATTGTTGATTCAAATATTGAAATGAGTGATCTGGAATGGGAAAAAGCACATCTTTGCAAAATATATGATGAGTGGGGAAACGATTTGGATGAATATCGAAAAAAATTTTCCTGTCTGAAATACATTAAGTCTGAACAACTTCAACTTTTGTTTGAATATACAAAAAGCTTTGCACAAATTCGTGATGATGAAAACCAAACAAGAAAAAGAGCTGATATTAAATCAGTTTTGTGGTATCTTCATCCAGATTTGGAGTTTTCTATGATAGATGAGGGATGCATATCTGGTGATGATTCTCCACGACAGAATTTAGATATGGTTGCACATTGTCTTGAAGATAATTTCATGAATCTAAAGCCCAAAGGACAGGTTTGTCCAATAACCATTAAAGCTGATTCTTCAAATATAAAGTTTTCAAAGAACTTGAATTTCATTTGTGTGGATAAAGACATTGGAGTGGGGCCTAATTTGATTTTGGGCTGGTTCCTAATGAAATGCAATACATTACCACTTCCAAGCCAAGTTGTTGTTTGTAATGAGAATACATCGTGGGATGAGCTGTATTTGTTGTTGTTAAGAAGTAGAGAACGACCTAACGCCTCAGACAATTGCTTCTGCATTGCATTTTTGGAATTACTGTCTGTTGAAAACCAAGGAATGCTGATACATGAGATAGAAAAATTTGATTGGAATAATTCCTCACTGAGTTTGATATACAGAGGCCGGCAGACAGACTCCATTCCTACTTTATTTAAAGAATTTGAAATGTTTTTACAACCATTTGATAGAGCACAAATGGAAAGCATTCTGCGGACAATGTTTCCAAATGTCATGGTTTTTACATCAGATTTGCCTGGATTGGGTAAAACAGAACAAATACGCGATTTCGCGTCATCGTTTGAGAAAGGTGTTAAAAGTCTTCACATCAGTGGTGCGAACAGAAAATCTCAATTAATTCAGCGTCTTAAGGAACTTGATTTAAAACCTTACGAGTTACTTCATATTGAAATAGGACTTGCTGAAAGGCCAGAGGAACTGGATATTTTCTTATTTGAACTTATTATATTACGATATGTGTCCTTTTCCTCTTTGTCTTATGTATTGCCAGAAGCATTTATGGCTATTGAAATCACAAATTGTCCCAGCCAAATGATGGTAAATGGTATGCCATTCTCAATTTGCTTTTCAAGAAAACATTTGAAGTGGGAAAATTATGAAAATTATAAATGTCAGCAAGTTCCAAACAGCCCAGTTCAAGTTGCGTGTGCATACCTCAGTAGACTTGAAACGGGGGATTTAAACGCTGATATTGTTTTATCAAAAACTGAATTGCTAAATGAGAATAAATGCCAAATGCTTTTGCAAAAATATTTTCCTTCATTTGATGGAATTAACTTTACAATTGTGGACGCTTTTGTGTCAGTCCTTGGCAACCAACTGAAAAAGTTTTCGGCAAGCACCTATTTCAAAAAAACAAATTTGAGTTTGATGATTGGTGAGGAAAATACATCTGCTGTAAGAAAAATAGTCCTTGAATCGCTTATTCAGTTCTCAAAAGAGTTTGCATCAAGATCAATTGCATCATGTCGGGATTTACAGCACAGGACTTTTGAATACTTTAACACGCAACTAGTTGATATAAAAAAGGCTGTGAAAAATCTTGCAACACGGACTGAGGGAATGATAAGATGGGAAAAGAGCAACCACTTGATTGTAGTATTCCATAGTCAGGACAGTCAGACTGTATCTGCTGTGTATAGATGTCTAGAAAATGTTCCTCCCAATATCGAAAACATGTTTAAAAGCCAGATTCAAAAAGCTTTGCCAGACTATGCAAACATGGAATCAGAAAAACTTTTAGAAGTTATTGTTAAAATAACGCGTACCAAACAGAAACAGCTTTCAAGAGAACAAATATCTACACTGGCCCAGGGTTACGCATATACCCCAGATAACATGCTAAAAATGATGATGATTGCATTAAGGCTTCAGTCTAATATTCCAGTAGTTGTGATGGGTGAAACAGGGTGCGGAAAAACATCTCTTATTAGAAGGCTGGCAGATATTTGTGAAGTTAAACTAAAGGTTTTGAGTGTCCATGCTGGCATCACAGAAAAAGACATTATAGATATTGCTCTCTCTGCAAACAATACTGCTGAGAATAGTAGAGCTGGAGAAGTATGGTTGTTTTTTGATGAACTAAATACAAGTGAACATGTGGGGCTAATATCTCATATTGTTTGTCATAGAGAAATAAATGGGAACACTTTTTCTCCAAACCTATTATTTATTGCTGCTTGTAATCCGTATAGAATGCGAGAAACCAATAGGTTTACAAAAGGACTTATAGGCAAGCTCTCAGAAGACGCCTTATCATTGCTGGCCTATAGAGTACATCCTTTGCCGGAAATGATTCTTGATTTTGTTTGGGATTATGGGTCACTTTCCCTTGAAGAAGAGGAAGCATACATTAAAAGAATGGTTGATTCATTTATATTCAGGCGACATAGAAATATACTTGTATCGTTACTTGCAACGTCTCAAGAATTTGTAAGAGAAAAAGAAGGGACGTCTTGCACAGTAAGTTTAAGAGATGTCTATCGGTGTATCAGTCTGATCAAGTGGTTTGAAAATGAATTCATTCCTTAACAGCATCCGGAAATGGAAGAAACTGATGTTATTTTAAGATCATTTATCATGGGTCTTACAGTCTGTTATTTATGCCGTTTCTCAAATTCTAATGATCGATTGGCATACCGAGAAAGATTATCTGGTGTATTTGCATCAAAGTTTATCAACACTTATCCTGAGAAGAAAATAAATCAATATATAAGAGATGAACAGAATGCTATTCTTGACAGAATGGACATTCCAAAGGGAACAGCAAGAAATACAGCTTTGCAAGAAAATATTTTTGTTATGCTGATATGCATTCTGAACAAACTACCTCTTTTCATTGTTGGAAAACCAGGTTGCAGCAAATCGTTATCAATGCAGCTAATTAGAAACAATATGAGAGGGAAAGATTCGAAAGATAGATTCTTTCAAAAGTATCCCAGACTTTTCTATTCTTCATTCCAAGGATCAGAGTCATCGACTTCCGATGGAATTATCAAAGTGTTTGAACGTGCAATGAAATTTGAGACACAAGAATGCGATGTTCTGTCCCTCGTTATTCTTGATGAAATTGGCTTAGCAGAAATATCCAGATTCAATCCATTGAAAGTGTTGCATTCTTTGTTGGAACCTGAAAAAAGAGATAGACCAGAGGTAGCGGTTGTTGGAATTTCTAACTGGTCTCTTGATTCCGCAAAAATGAATAGAGCAATTCATTTGTCAAGGCCAGATATGGATGAAGAAGAGCTTTTTCTTACCGGACAGTCTATAATGGAATCGGTAGCTGGTCACGTAAGTTTAGATACAGTTCTCAAAGACATTGCAAAAGCATATTCAGACTATGTTGATCAGCAACCAATAAAGAATTTTCACGGATTACGAGATTATTACTCGTTCGTTAAATATATTTCCAGAAAGTTTAAAAATATGAACCTTGCAGTGAATAAAGTGAATAAAGACGACGAAAAAAGAAAGTTACTTTTGAAAGGCGTGTTGCGTAATTTTGGAGGACAACAGATGAACAATGACACGATGCAAACAACATTTTTTCACAGAATGTTATTGAAAGATTTACCAATCTGTGAAACAAAAGAACTCATCAAAGAGAACTTGATAGACAGTGAAGCTAGGCATTTGATGTTAATTCTTGATGGGGACTCAGCTCTTGGAAATATTGAAAATATCATAAAAAATATTGGTAAGGACTTCACAACCATATTAGGTAGTAAGTTTCCGGATGATGAAGATGACGAGTATAATTACAGAGTACTAAACAGAATAATTCTATGCATGGAACAGCCACAGGTTCTTATTTTAAAAGATTTGGATGACATATACGGCAGTCTGTATGACATGTTGAATCAGAATTACACTATTGTGCAAGGAAAAAAACATTGTCGAGTTGCACTTGGACCCTTTAGCAATCCAACATGCGAAGTGAATGATGACTTTAAGTGCATAGTAATCATTGATGAGTCCAACATTACAAATACAGACCCTCCTTTCTTGAACAGATTTGAAAAACAACAGTACCTTCTAAGAGATATCTTAAAACCAAATAATGTAAGATTAGCCGAGTACGTTGAATGCTTTTTCAATGACTTGTCATCATACAGGGAATCAAATATTCTTTTTAGTGCACGAGATTCATTTCCTGTTGCAGGAAAAGAAATGTTTACCTCGCTTGTCACTCTTGTAGAACAGAAACTTGCTAGTTTGTACGGAAAATCAACGTCAACGACTGAAGTCCTTTACTATTGTATTTTAGAGCTGCTGTGGATATTGAAACCAGATTGCATTCTCAGAGCAAACATATCTGACGCTTGGACAAAATCTAGAAACTCAGTAAAGTTTCTAATTGCTATGTACATGAACTTACCCATTCACAATGGATTAGGTTATTACTTACAAGAGGTATGTGATGCAGAAGAACTTTCTTTTTTCCATGGAGATGTAAACAGGAAACAGGAAAGTCTTTGTAGACTAGTACCGTTTGAACTTAAAGAACTAAGGGACACGTATTTAAGTGAAACAGAAGATGATGATTCCATTTTCGATGATTTAAAGGAATATTATAAGGAAAATGCATCCGAAACATCCGAAAATGAGTGGCATGCCCCATTTGAAATGGAAGAAAACCTTGATTTCTCTGATAATTCTTCTGATATTTATTTAGAAAATGTTGTTCATGAAACTGGTCAAAGAGGATTTTCACGAAAGTTAATACATTACCAACAGATACATGGTCTGCGAAAATCAGATGGATATGGAGCAAAGTTGGTCGTCTTCACCTTCTCGACAATTTATTGTAAAATTCATGATACATTAGCTAATATAGACTATTCGCTTCACAAACTTTCCGAATACAAATCAGAGAAGAATTTTTCAAAAGACATTGAACAATTTTTTGAATCAAGTAAAAAAAAATGGTTTGTGCTTCAGTGCGACATGAAATCCGATTATCATCACATTTTGCTGACAAAATCGATTGTAGAGAACAGCAGAAAACGATTAACAAATAATAATGGGACAAAACATGTGTGTTTTGTGATTCATATCACGAGGAATACCAATGCCTTTCATATGTTCAACAAGATTAATTTTTCTTCAGGGTGGACACTAGCAACATTAGATGCTATCGAAAAACCGATTTTTGTCTTGCCAGATCTCTACAACAAGCCTGCTCTTGATGTCCTTGGAGCCAACGAACAAGAATTCGCGGAATTAATTGTTAAAGAATTGCCTTGGGCATCTGCCAAAATTCAATACCAAGGTACTTCAGACAACATTACAAATGTTCAAACACTTAAAAAATCTAAGTGTGCACTGGAATTTTTTTCGGAACAAATTCAAGCTTGGATTAGAAGACACAGTGATATAGAAGATAACATGGACTGGCAACATAAAGCAGCTTGTGACAAACATCTTCTTGAAACCTCAGCAACACTGATTGGAACTCTGGAAAGTCATTTGTCAAGTTTAATTCAAAAACCCCTTGGAAGAATTCTGTATTCTGTTGAAAGTGCGGGACTCATGTTATGTCTTCTTTCTTTTGATGACTTGAAACCAGAATTAAAAGACGTTTTCCGCAAAGGATGTGAATGTCAAGACTTATACAATGTCGATGCAGTACCACCCCCATCTGGTCCAGGATGCTATCTTATTAATCTCACACACAACCAAATGAAGGTTCCCTTTTCAAAACTTATATTTGAAAACTTTGAAAATTACAAAGCTGAAGTTCTTGGAGACGTTCGAAGAACAAATATCATTCCTGGGCATTTTCAAGTTGCAGATGATGAGGTATTAAAGGAAACAATGCTAGCAATTGTTCGTGCGTACTCGGATTTGATAATGAAAGAAACTCATCTTTTTGATGTCCTTACATTTGATCATATAGTTGAAGATTTGAGAAACGACTTTTGTCAGTTTGCAACATCTTCTATAAAATGCCGCCTTTCAGGAGAAGAAAAAGCTAATCTGATGAAATGGATACTCAATCGTCTTACAGGAAACAATGTAATTTATGACGTCGGTACTTTTTTAATGACTCTTCATCTGTGGACTTGGACATATTTTCAAAATATTATTGGTATTTTCCATTTGGTAGATTCATGGAAAACTCATGATAAGTGTAACGATGCTTTATCCAATCTTTTATATCGATCAGAGAATGAAAAAACATTGTTAGAGAGTCTACAAACCTTTGTTGACTTTATTTGTGAAGACATTTTGTCACAGTGTGTAGAATTGAAAAAAAGTGAGATAATAGAATGGCAAGAAGGGGTCTTCAAGTTCATGACTATCATAGGTGAAATAGGTATAACGTCACACAAAACAGAAACTCTGAAATTTTTAAATGATTTTGTATCGGTGATATTTATACCAACAAAATGTGATTTCTCTCATCTGAATCAGTTTGCGATATGTGTTTCAAGTTGTAATTGGGATTTGAACAAACTGAGTGTATTCGAATCCTTGTGGAACCATTTGAAATTATTGAGCGAGCGTGTAAGTGCTTTAGAGTTACAACAAATAGCCTGCTCTTTTATTTCAAGATGTAACGGAATCAATGTAAACGATGATTTGGAACAAAAGCAGATTAACTTAAAAGCTATTGATGTAATAGCAAATGGAGAAATGTTTGATGAATCCTTAAAATTTTACAATCATTGCTTGAAGTTGAGTCTTGTTGACTACTTTCCAGATGAAGAGGAGGATTTTGAATCTAATTCGTTCCTACAAATGCTTGAAAACGACATCAGCAAAGACAATCTGGATGATTATTTGTATGCAATTCACAATTTGCTAGGTGAAGAGAATAAAACAACATTCCCTTTGCTGTTTCTTTCAACATTAGAGGAAGAAGTATTCAATGAAGTCATTGGAATTGAGAAACTGATAAACATTGCAACGCACAATGATGTCGTCTTAAGAAAACTCTTTCAAGCTCAAGATGCATTAAGAAGTCAGTGTATTGGAATGCGGCACAGTGCAGCAGTTGCTTACCTGAAAACGTTTTTGTCCGTTACTGCTACATTGCTTTTTACCGCCACCTACAGGAATAAATTTGTGCTCTCTGCAATCGATCAATTAATGTGCAGTGGAACAAAATCCAACGAGCAGATAGTTGTGCAAAAATACTTCTTGGATTGTTTAAAACGACGTTCAGGAGACCTTGAATTGCTTAAATTGTCAGCAGAATTATCAGAGACAATGCAATTTTTTAGGACAAGTAGTTTGCTTCCATTAGTGGAAAATATAGGCTGCTCGCTAGAGTCCCTTAATCTGGCTAGATATTGTCTTTTACCTGATTTAATACTTCTTCAATCCCTGAGTGATATATCAGAAGATGCCGGGTTTCTCAAAAGGCTCATAGACAGGGAAAAGACTTCTGTAACGTCACTCTTGTGCTTCTTGCACAGTCGCCTTTTTTACGTCGAATGTTTTACAAAGGTTGCCGATTCAGATCGTTTGCTTGTAAAATCTTTGGAAAAAGTGAATGCTTGTGTTGAAAATGACAGAGTCCAACAGTTGATAAAACATCTAACTTTCCAGCGTGGCTGCAAGAGAGATATTCTGAGACAAAGTGTACAGAAATCGGCAGAGGGCACATCTTTGACATCATTTTTGATCCATGTTGTCAGCTTAATTTTGATTCACGAATCTAAAAGTAGTACTCTATATAAAGCAGCCATTTACCACGAAGTTTCAGAATGTACACAAATCGAAAGAAAGACATTGACTACATTTCAAATACGAACCTGCACATGTAGTTATCGAGTCATAACTTCGGAAAAGTTGAGCTGTCCGTGGTGTTCTTCAAGCAACATGTCCGAGCATGCCAAGGTTGTATGTCAACCACTTAAAACAGAACCATTTTCCACAGTTGTTAGAAATTTATTGATAGATGCTGCTTTGGTAACATCATGCTTATTTCAAGATGTTCTCAGTGAAGTTGGATCAAAAGAAGTCGAATCCAGGGAGAAAAGCATCCAAATAAATTGGCAAAAACTTCGAGAATATCTTCAGGTTAATGATAGTGAGCAATGTCAGCTTCTGATGATTTTCTTGGAGAATGTGAAGGAAATATTTTCGGATTCAACTATTTCTAAGACTGAATGGAATCCTAAATATGATGATGAACTGAGAAAAGTGTTACAGAACAGATACCGGCAAATGAGTATGGACAATATAAGACATGATACATTTTGTAAAGCATTAGGGACAACAGTCGTTGTTGAAAATGCAGAAGAAACTGAAAATGTTAAAACAGGTCAAATGTTTTTTCTAACAGAAAAACCATCCATTCATAATCTTTACTTAGAATTGCATATGTCAAAGTCAGAAGAGAAGCACCCCTGTTTGAACATGATTTTGGAAAGCTTAGAAATGCTTCAGTTTCCACAGTACATCGAGAGCATACTGCAATGGCATAGATTGCTAATAACTAGATGCAGTTACAGTCTTAAAAAGGTTGACTGCAAGTACATGTCAGTTGGCTCATTCATAAATCAACAAAACAAAGAAACACAAAGAGACTTGAGAGAAAGTTTCAAGATCTTTTCTGATAAATGGGGAGAAATTGTTACCCTGATTGCGAGATTAGAATATCATACAACAAAATTGCCATGTGTTGAGAAAATCACGGAAGACTCAAAAATGGACTTTTGTGTATTGAAAGATAAAACTTCCAAAGTTTTTCAAGTCTTACATGCTTTATGCTCATTGCAAAACAAACTTCTTGATACAATATTAGAAATATGTGTTTTATTTGAGTGCAAAGCTCTTGGTTTCTTGTATTTAGGACCTAAAAAAGCAGCAATCCCAGTAGTTGCTTTAATGGATCTTCAGACAAAACATATAGTTAAATCTATAGTTGTTGACAATGCTGAGAAATTGGAATTGTTTTCACAAGTCGGGTTTACAGCTAACACAAGAGGCACCGACTATGATTTCAGAAAAATTGAAATAGAGTGGGCCTTTAAGGTATTCTATAACAAGGCTTATATATTGATTGACGAAACAATGATGTTTATGGAATTTAAAGACGATTTGTATGGACATTGTGTACAGCTTTTACAAAAGGTATCAGCTCTCATACCACAAACAACCATTGATTCTGCAATGGAAGCAAAAATCAAAGAGAGGTTAGAAGATGATTCATCTCAGGGGTCACAGCTTCTAACTTTAATTGGAACAATGACAACCATTATTGTAAGAAGAAAAGCAACAGAAGGGCGTCTTCACATGGCTGAATATGTTGGAAGATTAGCGGGATTGCAGCTAATAGGACTTTCAAATAGCTGTTTGTTACCCTTTACCGAGTATGATTTGACATTGAATAAAGTAGTTGCATTCTATACTCTTTTAGAAGAGATAAATGGTGAAAAATATTTCAGTGCATTAAACATCGAATTCAGAGATGCCATGCAAAATAGGACTAAACAACAAATTATACATGAGGTTTGTGGAAGAATCACCTTGCTTAGAGCATGTGAGTCAGCAATGCATGTGTTTCTTCATCGGTATTTATACATCAGAGATAACGATATCAGTCTACAACAGCCGATAGCAGATTACTTGGGCAGTACTGAACTGTGGAAAAACGCCCAGATCTTGAACCAACGAATTATACTGCCAAATTTGGACTTCGAAATTCTTTTGCAGGATGTATTTCCACAAGAACTTCTGATCAGACATGTATACAAGTTTATAGAGCTTCTGAAAGAACAAATTAGGGTAAGCTATGTCAGTTTCAACATAAAGCTTAATTATTTCATGATTTCTTTTTTGTAATATGGATAACTTTAAAAAGCAGTATAAATTATTTTTATTCCCAGCTCCACCAAATAAAAACCCGCATCCCAAAATTGTCACAAGGGTCAAGGAAAACCAACAAAAGAAAAGCAATTGCTGGAAATTTTTAGTTATGATCGATTTCGTTGAGGTACATTTTTATAAAAAAAAATAATTTTAAGAATTATCTTATTTACATTTTTAACTTTGAAAATGCTACATTTGATAAAATTATTTTAATCTAGACAAAGATTACCACCATTGCAAAACGAACAAAATACTGTTGTTCATTATATATAGATTCATTAATACAAGGGTGTTCTTTTTGTTTTCAAGGCTAACACACAAAAGAGTGACTCAGAAGAGGAATTTACCTACAGTTGAAGATATTTAAAACAGACTTAACTGTGTATTTTCTTGTGTAATATACTAGTATATTATTGCATATTTTGAATTGTTTATATAGTCTTAAAATAATCTGTTTATTTTTTTTCTTGCATTGATAGCAAATGTCTTTGAAAATATATTTTGTTAATTGCTGCAAAAAGTGTTAAAAAAATATGTTTATTGTTATGTAAATATATTGCCATGATATTACAAATTTGGAATGAAAAAGAAATTCCAGCTGATTGACATAGCAATTGTATCCATTTTGATGTGTGTATTGTGTTAATAGATTTAGCATTTATGTGTTTATTAAGAGTTTTCAATATCATCGTTTGCAGGCGTGTTTTTGCATAGATTTTTCAATATTGCAGTTGCATTCTATAAACATGCATACTTGTTAAAATTTTAATACTGATGTATTGTCTAATTCTTTTTATATGTATGCATTTGAATTTATTTCAATGTTTCAGTAACATTGTCAATACTTGCGGTACGTGAGAAAAATACCCCTATTGGGTTATTTCGCGTAATTCATGCTTTGGATAATGTCTGTGAAAGAGATACAGTGAATTGTAATTTGTGCATCAATTGTTTATAATTGTTGGCGAGATTTTTAGGTGATCGCTATGATATAAACAAGATAATGTGAAAACTTTACACTGTAGAATTTAGTCAATGTAAATACAATTGAGTGCTCTGTAATTTTGTGCGTAAGGAATTTGCGTCAAGGTATATCTTTATTTTTCGAGTTTGTAGACTGCTTCAATGCAAAAAGGAAAATTATTTTCAGTATTTAATGTTCTATCTATGTTTTTGGATTTAAATTGTCACTGCAATTGCAACTTATATCAAATGTGTGATTTTTTAAAGACTATTTTATATAACTTTCCTCAATAGATTGCTTTACAACACATTTAATTGGTCTGTGAAACTACCACTGTAAAACCACCACCATATATGATGTTGCTTCAGTAATTTTTCCTACTATATATATATATATATATATATATATATATATATATATATATATATATATATATATATATATATGTATTTTTTTAATCATTAAAAGCCCTTTGAATTTTTGTGAGGTTATGAGAAATAAGATGTAAAGAAGAATGTAAAGGCTATATGAATGAAGGAAAAGATTTATAAATGATTACTTTCAGTCGGACTCATTGCCTGATCAAATCCAAGATGCATGGTTAATTGGACATTCGTCATAATAGATTTTTATAAGTTCTTCGAAATTGAAATGCATGAAATAAAAGGAAGATGTCGATGCATTGTAATCATATCACTTATAGTTCATTGTAATATTTAGCGTAGTTGTTGAGCGGTACTATTACATATTCTCCCTAGTTGTCTTTACCTTGTATCAGGCTTGGGGTAATGCTAAATGTAATGGTAATGCATTGCAATGCATTACATGTTTTCAAAGTAACGCTAGTAACGTGTAATGCCACAAAATTAGCATTACAAGTAATGGTAATGTTATTCATTACTTTCCAAAATCTAGTGTAATGCTGGCATTACATGGCAATTCTTTGCATTACTATGCTTAATTATGCATGTTTACTTTAAAAAATGTAATGAATAGTTGAAATTGAATTTGATTGATTTTTTTTAAGAAGAAAGAAATGATTCGTGAGAAAAAAAATGTTTTAATTGTATTATTAAAAAAGATTTAAAAAATTCATTTTTGAATTTTTAATATTACTATATATATAAGAACAATTTCATAACATTTTTAAGAGTGTTGTTATTTAGATTTTTAATCATTTAAACAATGTACTCTAATTCTTATTAGTTTGCACTTCAATAAGAAATGTGTCAACAATACACTATGCCCTCAGGATAATATAAGTATCAAAACAATCTATAGTTATAAGAAGTGCTCAACTCCCCAATCCCCTTCCCTTCGCTATGTCCCAATAGAATAGGAGACAGACATGCACCTTTGAAAGCAAAATGAATGCACTGTCCATCCATGATGAAAATCAATATCACTTCCAATATTTTAACCCATTTGAAAATAATTTTACTTATTCTCTCTCTCTCTCTCTCTCTATCATATTAAGTACACTGTACATTAGTTTGGACTGACAGAAAATACAAAATTCATGTATTTTTTTTATTATTGCACTTAATATATCCTAAGATAAAGATCGTCAAACAGTACTTTTCAGTCCAAGCTTCGACTGCTCCTGTAAAACATTTATTTAGTATAGCTGGGAAGATTTTCAAACTAACAGGATGCCGTTAAAAAATGAACCCTTTGAAACTTCGATCATAAAGTGCAACAGCAATCTTTTGTCGTAAAGTGTCCTCAGTAGAAAGAAATACTATTAAAATACCGTATCTTAAGAAATATAACTTGGAAAAACTATCTGTTTATGAATGAATACAATTAAGGGTCCAAAATTATAAAGATTTGTGTAATCAGGGGAAATATCTCTATTTAGCTTTTAATAACCGCAACATTATTCCATAAATTGTTTTTTGTTATGCATGTAATTCTGTGTCTCTATGTCCTACATTGTATCATGCCTAATGTCTATAAATATCATTTTCTTATGTAATATGTTGTTCATAATGCCACAAGGTGATTATATATTGAGCAAATAAAGAATAACTCTTGTATAGTCATTGAATTTGAACCCAATACTGAGCATGAACCTGAAGACATGTTAAAGAGTGTTTAATATTTGAAACATTTGCAAAAACTCTTTATTAGCTTTACTTTTTTAAAACAAAGTAATGGTAATGGAAATGCATTACTTTACTCAATTAATGGTAATGTAATGCATTACTTCCAGAAAATCAAGTAATGGTAATGGTAATTTAATGCCTAAACTCATGAAGTAATGATAATGTAATGCGAAACTTTACAATGTAATTCGCACCAAGCCTGCATTGTATGTACATGTATCATATAATGTAATGATTGAAACAAAGCATTTTGCTAGCTAATTTATAAATCTTTCTACGTGTTGCATAGGTTTTAATGAGAACCAAATAAATATTTGTAAATTTCAGATTTACAGACTTTGTCGTGTCTGTAAGTTTGAGACTATCTTTCTTACTTAAATCTATGGTGTTGAGTCCCCTTTTAAATTTAAATGAACATTTATATTGTTTAGTTTTTTTTAAGTATTGCTACAGCAGTATAATTACAATCTCAACCAGGTAACTGAACAGGGGCAAACAAACAAAAATTCATTGATACAATAATTTTAGATATAACATGTTCTCCTAAAATTCTTATTCTTACAGGTACAATTTCCCTGAAAAAATTGAGAGTTCTTTAATTTGGCCGGTTGATATGAAAATGTTTTTGTTTACTGTCAAAGATACACAACTTATGTCTGTTGACGCAGACATTACTGTTGGTATTAATTATATATTACTGTATAATCTAAGTGTATTTGATTTTTTTACTCTATAACTAGACTGATAATAAACATTCACTGTCTTATTGATTGTTGATTTTATTTTTCCTGATGAATTATATCTACTTGCACAGTTTGAGGTTAACCTGTAGACTTAATATAGCAAAGTTTAAAAGAAAGATACAACCGTGAAGCATTTTCAATCTCAACAGTCAGAATCAAACATCTATTTACAATACACAAATTATAACATGCATTTAATTAAAGGTTATTACATTAAGACGCAATACAACAATTTGAGTTAAAAACTTAGTAGTTTTCCGTGTTTCATGCCTAGAAGGTCTTATAAGCGCTATTCAAAAGCTTAAGAAATTTTAATTTTAACGTGTCAAGTACAAGCGAGGTGTGCTGTGTCAGTGTTTTGCAATTATAGGTAACATGTTAGGTAAAACATAAAAATAATAATTTATACCATTTAACACAGTTTGATAACATTGATATTTGCCGCTAGCCTTGTTTAAAAGGAGAAAATTTCTTTAGAGTGCATTAACTTGTACATATAATATAAGCCTTATTTACATTTTTATCAAATAAAAGTAAAAAATAATTAGGTTCAGCATTTAGAGCCAATTTGCCAAAAGCATTGACTTTCGGTGTATTAATCTAGTGTGCACAACAAAACAAGCTTTCAAATATTGACTACCTTTCATCTGATTCACCAAGGGAAGCACAACACTATTCATAGACTCTTAAAATCTGAAAGTTTTTCCCTGAAAGGTTTTTGCTCTATTGTACGACGCATTTTCAACTGAAATATACATCCCTGAATTAAGTCAGACAAGTGTTGTTGCATTAAATGTTCCCAAATCTATCGGCCAATGTCAGGACAGTATTCAATGAGTAGACCTTGTCCGAAATATCGGGAAATATCAGGAAAACGCCAGAACGGGCGCCTTACGAAAACTGGAAATTCAACCGGAGGCGGCATTGAAAGCTCGATTTTTTAAACATATATTAAAACTCAATAATACAGCTTAAAATTTATTTTACTGCACATTTTGATAATCAAACTGATAAACAGTAGTGCAGTTGACCGATTTTCTCGCAAGATCTCAAACAAAGGTAATCACTGTTTACAAAGTCGTCGTGACGAGGCATCATCTTTATGAGACCACCTTTACAATATTATATGAAAATTATAGTTAATGATCCTTGATACTGTAGTTTGATTTGACATAATATCGTAAATCATATGTTAAACAATTACTTGATAATCATTTGTTACTTTCTTACGGTATTGTAAGATACAATGTTTTCCAATACACTAATAAAAAATTTTGCTTTCTATGATACCACACCATATTGTGTCATATAGTATATCTTACATGTATAATACAATATAATACTGTAATATATATTATGTATAATGATACAATATAATATTATAAGATATGATACTGTATCAAAATATGATACTGTACTGTATCCTAATTATTGAATTTGATAATAAAATATCATAACATGATATATGACACAATAAAGTATCACATGGTACAGTATCAAATCACATAATAAATCTCAATATTGTAACAAAGACATTATATTGTATGGGATAGTATGATATCGTCATTATAAATCATGATATTATTTCGTAAAATTTTGTATTGTATGATATTGTATTCTATATGATACAAAATATGATATTGTATCATATGATATAATATAATTTAATACGACATCGTGTCAGAACATATGATAAAATATAATGTGATATAATGATATATAAAAAAACAAAATTATAGAATACCATAGTATACCATACAATAGCATATATTACAATATCATACGATACAATTTTATGTGATACAATAACATATTATCTAATACAATAACATTTCATATATAATTCAATACTCTATATTACACTATCATAAAATATCACATCATATGATACAATAATATTTATTTTAAAACAATATCATATTATTCAAAATCGTATCACAATTAACAATATTATATATAACAATATTATATGATACAATATTATATGAAAAAATGACAATAACAAACGGTCAATCTACTAAAAAATCCATAAAACGAAATACAAATTCAAAGCAGAGCAACACGGACCTCTTACTATACAAAACATTTGATTTTATGTGATACAATAACATATTATCTAATACAATAACATTTCATATATAATTCAATACTCTATATTACACTATCATAAAATATCACATCATATGATACAATAATATTTATTTTAAAACAATATCATATTATTCAAAATCGTATCACAATTAACAATATTATATATAACAATATTATATGATACAATATTATATGAAAAAATGACAATAACAAACGGTCAATCTACTAAAAAATCCATAAAACGAAATACAAATTCAAAGCAGAGCAACACGGACCTCTTACTATACAAAACATTTGATACAATATCATATCATATATCAATTATTACAATACAATATCTTATAAAATATTGTATCAAATAATACAAAAGTCAATCATATCATACAATACTATATCATAGGATTCATGTTGTATTATCAAACAACAAACATATCTATCAAGCAAGTTTGACTGAGGTAGGAGGTTTTTTTTTAGCATCCTTGAGATTAGGCTCTGTATCTGATGCTACCTTTGCAATTCATATATATAGCTAGATCCAACATGCAAGTTTGATATACATGAAGTACTATTTTCTATTAAACATGTGACCTATACCTAACTAAACCTCCTCCAGCATCTGATACCTATGGCTCTGATTCAGCATCCACGCCTGCAGAGTGCGTCGCGAAATGCATCATCTATTCTTTGATACACATTGATCCAATAATATTCAAAAACCTTAATCTCAATCAGCATCCGAAATCTATTACTCAGATTCGGCATTCAAGCCTGTTGAGTGCATAAACGCATTTTTTTTAATTTAAGGTCAGACGACACGTTCCTCGAGAATCTTTTTTGTATCTCCTCGTAATAAAGAGTTCCAATAAAAAATATTAATTTTATAATTACTCTAAAAATGATCAAAATTTACTTGGAATAAGTTATATGTCTAGATGGTCGAGTGGTTAGAACCGTGGCCGCTCACTGCCAGAAGCGTATAGGTTCTACAGGTCGGGAGTTCAAAGCCCCGCCCCGGCGGAGGTATAGTTCTAATATAGTGAATTTCGCTGTGATGTAGATGTATTTATTTTTATATCAGCAATTCAAGTGTATTTTCAAGAAGATTATATAGGAAATTGCATACTCTAGTATTTTGCAGAAATGCCTGGTAAGGTACCCTAATTTTTTGTTAGAAAGCTTGTCAAAGTAGAAGTAAACCATTAACAAATTCCTGGAAAAAGTTATCTAAAATTGAGGAATATGTCGTCTGACCTTAAAGAAATGGGGATTCGACCCATTTTTGGTCAAAATATTCTTTTAATTTTACTAAAAGGTCTTAACTCTAAATATTCTCAGCTCGACCATACAACCATCTTAAAGCTGACATGAATAATAATACTACGATTGTAACATACTCGAAATATATATTAGTATAGTATAGTTCATTAGCTCAAAACCACATGGTTTATAGGCATTGTATAAATGCATGTAAATGCATACTCGAATTATATATATATACACACAAAATTAAATCTACTGCCACTTGGGTATATATACCGGTTGAGAAAGTTACGGATTACTTAAAATGGCGAAGTCATTGGATTTGACTAAGCACCGTACCCCCCTTCCCCCATTCCTTGCTAGTACATGTATGTATTTAATTTACTAAGTATTCTCCTCCTTATAAGGTGGTCTTAAAGCGGAAGGCAAAATCGGGTCATTTATCCATATGCAAATATTCCATAAATTTTTTAATATTACCTTCAAGCGCATACTTCGTTAGAGGGCCATAGTTACCGTGCAAGGTTTTAAAGCTGAATACCACAAACATGTGTGTCTTTATTGAAGCACTCGGTAAATTTCAAAATATTAAGAGCGGACATGAATTCATAAATGCGCATTTTTCCCTTTTATCTCCGACTACCGCCATATTAGTTGTCGATTTCTATTGTTCTGCTCATCGCTACAAACCCCGTATATACGGCCGAGAGCAGTATTCATGTTTCTCTGCATTCAAGTATTTCATTCACTCGAACACGTTACCTTGACGATAAGTCATTGTCCATGTAATGTCATATTAACATGATCAAAGAAAGTTCTTCAAAGGCATTTATTGAAAATAAATACATCTTAAATTCACAGTTTCTGGCTTCTGGATTGTTATAGGTGCTTGAGGGCAGGACCCCCCCCCCCCCCCCCCTCGCGCCCCATCCCTAATCCCCCAGTCTTTATTTTTTTTCATTTTAAATAATCCTTTAATGACATATTTCTAAAAGATGGGTATGACTTTCATTAACTGTTTGATTTAGGTAAATTAGGTATTAATCATATAAAATAAGTCATACAAGGATTATTTAATGAAAGAAGACCAATGGGTCTACTGTGTACATGTAATGGGGGGGGGGTCAGCCTTGTACTCATTCATTCATTTCAGTCTATCCATGATTTTTTCTCCTTTTAAATATAAGGTGAAATTCATTCATTTAACTACCCAATAGTATTATAAACTTCTAAATGACATACCGGTACCAGAAAAAAAAAATGTAGAAAAAACTTTCCATTATGTTTTTTTTAATGCATATCTAATATCATAAACATGTTTGCTGTTATGAAATTTATTTAATAATTGGAATGACATGTAAATAATCAAAATAAATTATAAGTGTACATTTCATTTTGCTATTCATACATGAGGGAATACAAAAATTAAATTTTTGGAAGTTTATGAACACAGTTGACATACTCTTCCCTGGCAACAGTACTTGTGAAATCCATGACCTAAAAATGAAAAAGGTATGTTATTAAAGCGACAGTTTGGAATTACAGTGGTTGTATGTGACAGGGTATGGCGGTCGCCTGCTTGCATACGTGGGTTCTCTCCGGGTACACCGGCTTCTTACCACATCAATGACCCCCTCGCGCTAACATCCGTGCCAATGATAGTTATTAAAATAAGTTGTAGAACTTGCTTATCAATCGTTGTCAAATAAATAAAGTTCAGTTGTGTTTTTTTAACAGTGTACTGATAGATTCTTACAGTGTACTCATTGGTTCTATATTATACATTTTCTGGATATTCTTGCAACTCGATAATATTTACAATAGTGCTAATGTAACAATACAGATATATGAGATACATGAGATACAGAATTTCCTTACCACAGTCAAACACAAGAATTCCTGGTTCTACATGAGAAATACTCTCTGACAAGGAAATATTGCAGATTCGACAACACCTGAAAATACACAATGTTTTCAGTAGTTTATGAAATAATTTACAGTCAGTGTGCAGGTTTCTACGGGGCTAATCTAATTTAGTTTCTAAATATAGTTATCAATGTGTTTCTGAATTTTAACCATAAATAGCATGTATGCTACACTACGGAAATTGATTGCTTAAGCTAGACATGGACACCACATCAAAAGGCTCTACTTTTAGAAAAGACATACAATGTACATGTAAGAATGAAAAGGGGCTTTCAGCATATCATCTGAAATTGACATTTAATTCAAAATCTTGGTCCAAGATTGGACTTTCAATATACGAGTTACATCTGATTTCAAATAAAATAGGTAGACCATTTGATTACCAGCGTTATAACTATAGGAGGCTACAGTTACAGAGCTTTGGGTTGATATCTTAAAAACACTGCATGCGAGACACATACTTGAGAATGTAAGTAGTAATGCCACAGTGACATTCCGAATCTTCCATGTATCTTCTCCCATCAGCAGGCTTCTCTGACAGCAGCGTCATCTGTCAAATAAAGGAGTGATAATTCAAGAACCACCAAAAGAAATCACAGTCTGTGCCTTGATATTTCAGTTTAAATGTGAAACTCAAAATGCAGATGATTTGCCATTGCCTATTCAACATTAAAAATACATGAAGCTGAGCATCTCACATTACAGAATCTAGTCATTTTCAACATCCATCATTTTAACTTACAATGCCCTGTCTAGAATTCCTTGTTATATCTTTAAAGAATGAATTTTCAAAACTTACCAGTTGCTCGTTGGTTCTTTCTTTGCGTGAACCTCTGGATTTCCTTTCTACAGACACAGCATACTGCAACTACAAACCAAGTGTAACCAGTTAAACATCATATGATTGGAAACCTATTTTAATGAATTTAATTAAATCTTGTACATGTGTGCATGTACCTACCCCAGGCATAAGTGTATTAGGTTTCTTGGTCCACAAATATGAGTCAATTTTTTCTAGAAGATTGTGCATCACATTTCTACAAAGGCAAAAAGTTAATCATATCACAACAGTCATGTTTTTCTTCAATATTTAAATAATTCAATGGATACTAATTTAAAATGCATGCATGCATTTATAATAATTTTTACAGTTTTTCTTCAAGTCCAAAGTGCAGTTTACGTGCTTCAAAAAAAAACCACCCAAAAATCTGGTGAAAATTTGAATTTTTAGACTCTACCTCTCTTTAATGAATAGAAATACCGGTATTGATAAATAATTATACATGTGTCTGAAGTGGCCCTGTCTGACCTTTGATGTCTGTGGTTTAATGCTGTAGTAATACTGGACTGGTAGACAGACTGGTCAATGCAGCCCTCTGGGACCTCCATCTCTGTCCAAATCCCCACACAGACCGACTCGTCCATGTGATGGAGCATCAGAGATGCCACCTCACCCCAGGAGATGCACACCCCACCACACACTGGTCCATCTGAAAACTCTGTTGTCTCCTTATGTGTTAAGCTTACAGTTTCTAAGCCACAAGATGCTGGGGATTTGGATTTTCTTCCATGAAAAGTTTTATTCTCAAGTTCTCCACAGGAGCTTTCTTTATTTGAAACATTTATATCACTATTTTTTACCCGGGAATGCAAATCAGGTAATTCATACATCTTTTCAAAGCTTGATTGGTTATCTGACGCCTCTTTGTGAACCAATGAACTATCATGGGCTGTTGGATTTATATACCTATTGTTTTTAACAATAGAATGATACTTCTTTTGATGATTGTCATAATACAATTGAAACAGTTCTACGAAGGATTTCCAGTCACTTATTGTCTCAGGAAGAAGATCTGTTGGAACATTTTCAAAGAAATTAACAATAATGAAAATATTTACACAGTACATGTATATCTATAATTTTTTTTAAAATTTGTTGGTACTGTTCTTGTCACAATTAAAAGATAAGGTTTAGATTTATACCCATTTCACTGAAAAGTTGAAGATCTCCAATACAGAATATCATGGTAGCCATTTCTCTCCACTTTTGCTGCTTTTTCAATAAGATGAGACAACCTTTCCAATAACTGTTTAGGGAATAGAGAAGAATACAAGAGTTATTCCCCTTGAAAACAATCACATTCTACAAATGGTATATTTGTCTAATCATTGTAGTTAGAGGCATTTTTTTTTAAAAAATCCTTAAACATAATGTATTATTCATCCATTTTGATAAATGATTTTTACATGCATTAAAAACAGCTATTAATTACATTCATACTACAACACATCTATTGTACTACATGTACTGGTAAATAAATATTATTTCCGTTTCTAAAATTCATACATTTCATTTCCAATTCAATCAAAGGACTAAGTGCAGTTTTATGCAATTTTTGCCCCCCAAAATCAAAGTTTTAGAAAGAGCTTTAAAATAAGGTGAAAGATAGTTAAAATCCTATTGGAAATAAAGGTGTAAAAGGTTATCACCACAGTGACGTCATAATGTAGAAATGACGTCAAGAAATACTGCATTATTTTGATAAATTGATGTTTTGTAGCAAATTATGGGTGTTTTCGGATGGTTTTTCGACTGGGAAACATCGAGCGCAGGCTTGCTCAAGTACCATTTTGTAGTATAATATGTATAACTATCTGAAGAAAAACATATGTTAAATTCGCACTTGAGCAGACCTGCGCTCTATACTTCCGAATGCAAAATATAGAGCAAAAATGAGAATATCTTCATTTGTTTGCAAATTTGCGGGAATTAGGTCATTTAAGTGACGTCATAGATAAACAGCGAGTAGGCAATGATGACTAAAATCAAGATTAAAGTTATAGGCATCCTCTTAACAATGATTTGTGAAGATTTCATTTTCACACGATACTATTTAAAAATTGGTTGAAATCGGGGGCAGATATTTGACCATACCGCACATAGTCCTTTCTCCATCTTAAATAGAATTTGTGAAATAAGGTTCTAATTTCATGCACTTTACGTAGTCAAACTCTGCAACATTTATGAGATTTACATAGAGAACACACGACTAGAATAGCTCTTACTAAAACCCTGGTGTACGAAATAGAAAACACCAAGAGTTACCTACCCTGACTCTATACACATGCTTAAACATTTTTCTCTGTGATCCTCACTGATGTTGAGTAGAATAAAGTCTACTTTATCCCTGTCTTCCCAAGCCACACAGTGGCTAGACAGCCTGTGTTAGAGAAGGATTAATGTAAGACATCTAAATATCAGTTTTGGCTAAAATTGTTAAACTTTTATTAATACTCAGAATAGCTCTTACTAAAACCCTGGTGTACGAAATAGAAAACACCAAGAGTTACCTACCCTGACTCTATACACATGCTTAAACATTTTTCTCTGTGATCCTCACTGATGTTGAGTAGAATAAAGTCTACTTTATCCCTGTCTTCCCAAGCCACACAGTGGCTAGACAGCCTGTGTTAGAGAAGGATTAATGTAATACATCTAAATATCAGTTTTGGCTAAAATTGTTAAACTTTTATTAATACTCAGAATAGCTCTTACTAAAACCCTGGTGTACGAAATAGAAAACACCAAGAGTTACCTACCCTGACTCTATACACATGCTTAAACATTTTTCTCTGTGATCCTCACTGATGTTGAGTAGAATAAAGTCTACTTTATCCCTGTCTTCCCAAGCCACACAGTGGCTAGACAGCCTGTGTTAGAGAAGGATTAATGTAATACATCTAAATATCAGTTTTGGCTAAAATTGTTAAACTTTTATTAATACTCAGTACTTCAAAATTAATCCTTTCAAATATATATCATATCAAAAAATATATAAGATAAAATAACTGAGAGACAAATACTTTTTAAACCATTGTTTTGGGACCAAAAATACCAAATTGATGGCATGAACAACAAATTGCCTGTCATACCAGGGGTTGCCATCTTCATCCTTGAGCTGCTTAGGTATCACAGTCTTCCCCAGTAATGTACGAAGCCAGGTCAGTGCTACTCTCTCCTCCGTTATCAAGTTACTTTTGAGCAACTTGCAATAAATGGAAAAAAAATATTGTCACTAACTGTACTGTACTTTCAAATTTCATTACAATATGAAACTGAAAAGTTATTTTGTATCAATAACTTTTTCAGAATGCATGACTAAAATGACAAGTTTAAAGACAATAACCATCATGATTTTACTGTTTTTAATGATCTTAAACAAGTTAGTTTCAAGCCCTTTTTGCTGAATAACTAGTCTTAAAATTTTGTCTACAAAAAGGTGGACTGATACATGTATGTTGCATATAGTTAATGAATGACTAATGACCTTCTAGATGACTGAAGCTCTACAAATCTCCCACACATGTACTGATCCAGAAGGACGGTCTCATCTTGTTGGTAGTGTTGACATAAAAATATGATATCTGCTGGCTGGAGATGGTCGCATTTCACACAGAAGGAGACAGTCTCCACTGGAAACCTCTTGAACAATCTAAAATATTAAAATCAGTGAAATTATGAGCTCATATAAGAATACTGCAACATTGAAAACATTTAAACTCAATTTCTTCTACATTCACCACATATGTCAAAAGGCCAAAGGTGAATACCAGAAATGGGCACATTTTTATTTCACAGTGTTTTTTAAATAAAATTTATCACCTGTGACATTCAACATGTTCAGCAGAAAAACACTCCATATATCTATAACTAAGTGCAATTTCCAATTTATCAGTAACTCTTTCGAACCCCATTTCTTGATTTAAGTGATTTCATTAAAACCTACTTGTAAACAGAAAACAATGCCCTCTGTTGGTCATGTTTACTCAACTCCAACATGCTAATGGCTTCATCTTTACTTTTCTTATCTAGTGCTAACAAGGAACTGTCCGCTTCATTTTTGACTGAAAAAAATAAATCATAAAACCTTTCTAGATAAGTTGATATTCATTGAATAAATGTAATACATCTTGAATTGCATAAGGATTAAACATTAGCATACAATATTAACCTTGCAGACTCTGCATCCAAGCTGTCCACACTTGGAACTTATCGTCTTGTGACAAAGTGTTTCCCCTTGAGTATATGCTTTGTATCAAATCAGCTTTATCCAGTAAGAAGAAAACACATCTGTTTTCGTATGTTCTTCACTTAATCTCACAGAGGTATTAAACACAGAAGCGATGTTCGTTTCATTTGTCTGGTAACAGTTTGGACAGATATCACAGAAAGAAATAGCACCAAGATCAGGTTCAATAGAACCAACTATATTATTGAAACATCGGGAGTTAAAACACTGTCTAGTCAAATCTTTCACTAGAGTAAACATTTCACTAGATAGCTGGAGAGGATCTTCTACATTACAGAAATCTTGAACACTAAGCTTCTCAAAATCACTGAGCTCTAACATAGGACTTGATGGTTGTTCACATTCTGTATCCATTACTTCCTTGTCTTTCTCTGTATCATCCAGAGCCGTCTGAACATCTTCCATAACATCACTTTTATTCTCCTCTTTTGAAGACTCGGTAACCAGCCTTAACATGCATCTCTCTGAATGTTTACTTTGTAGCACCTTCAAATATTTCTGAGTATTTAAATTCTTCATCACAGTATTCAGAGAAATCATCCAATCAGCAAGTGTCTCCCACAATGCTTCAGGCCTTAATCAAACAGAAAAAACATAATATGAACCATGAAAAAAAAACATTTTTCCTATATGAACATACAAGATGACAATGTCAAATTGTTTTGTTTTCTGTGAAAATAAAAATAGCTACTTTATAATAGTGAGCGCAGCTCGCCGGCGCACAGCGCCGGCACGAAGCGAGCTCTACCGGCAAGGCGTGTGTGAATAGAAAATTCGGACTATTTGCACATTCATTCAACGGATTTTTTTGGCGTCAGTTAATCGGACCAGTAATGCCTTGTTTTAATCGTCCAAGTAGTTCCCTGTAATTATGGTTTCCCATTTCACACTCTCACGAGAACGAGATATAACACAACGCCAATTTCCAGTACTTTCAAGACTAACGGAGTTATCGTCCTTTCGAGTGACGTCACAATGGATTTCTTACACATTGATCCGACAGAATTTTTTAGCGTCAGTAAATTTCGACCCACAATGCAATTCCTCAACGTCGGCCGATCTCACTAGACTGGATACCATCTCGCGAGAATCAAAGTAAAACTTTTGAGAAACAGATAAATTGTGTAATTTCAGAACATCACGCTTTTTAAGAAAACAAAACAGTATTTTTCGCGTAGTTTTTTTCTAGTGTGCTTTCAAAGAAACAGACTTCACTTGACCGACGTGAACTTTGACGTCACAATAAGGGGAAACTACTCTAAAAAGTTATTGTAAATCTGCTGAAATATAAATACCAAAATCTTCTCAAAATCTTGCAGAGCTAACGAATCGGGACATTTCTTCAGAGATAGGAAAGAGCTGTAACTTGCTCTCATTTGGATGAATGCTAATTTATTTTATTCACTATATTTACGGTAATTTCCAGGAACGTTTTTTAAAATTGGGCGTGGCAACATTTGCAACATCATTCAAAAAATCTTCACAAGCAAAAAGAAAAATAATATCTCAAAATCAGGAAAATTCTAATAGGGGTAAGGAATGGGGAGTGCGTGGTATGCCTTTAGCTGCTCAAAAGTGTCTTTATTTTCACTACTATTTACGGTATTACATGCTCCCGGGTGATCCATTTTCCTTTTGTGATCAACATTTTTTTATACGTAAAAGAGATTTTTTTTAAACGAGGGAGGGGGGAATCTGTGATAAGTCAATTTTTATTTGTAAGTTTAAGAAAAATGTCTGCTGCAAGAAAAGAGGAAATAAACTGCAATGTGCATTATGTTAAAATCTTTATTATTCAACAACATTTTATCTGAGATAAATTCTATACTGGCGTGCGACCAGTATATAAACAATCTGATAAAAATCAGATCTTTGATCCGCTCCGACAAATTCTGATGTCGCTACACTTTGTTCAGCGACTATCAGAATTTCGGAGCGTTACAAAAATCTGATTTTAATCAGATTATTATATATATAAATAAAAAATCTTATGAATTATGAATAATGAAAATTTACTGGAAAAATATGTATATTCATTTTATTTTGCATTCAAATTCATTTACTTTACGTCACTACTTTTATTTTTATTGATTTATCATAATTCATTTTTGATCACCTGCTGCGCTCGCCCCAACGGTCGCACCGTAAAACATATTAGGCTAGTTGAGTTATTAGCATATATATGCATCAAGTATGAAATACCTTTTAAGCAGTGGAAAGTAATACCCTTATCACAAACCTTGGGCGCTATTTGTAATGAAATTTCATCCAAAGTCACTTTAAAAAGCAAGGAAGGAAATATGAGATTTACCTACTCCTTGCTCTGTCAGTGCGAATATAAGTTAAAGCTGTTCAAGATGGATTTTATGATTACATTATTTGGGTCATCTTTTGGTAAATGTTGATGATGATGTAACATTGATTTTGTTCAAATGACCTCAGGTGAAGATTATTATACACCCTCAGGTCATGAACAACATTTGTGGGAGCATGAGCCATTGGTGTTTTGTGTTCTTTTAAAAAGCTATGGATCAGACATGAAAGTTAAATGGGCAGGTATAGAGTCAGATGGTAATGTTGAATCCAATATATCACAACATTGACTTCTGATAGGTATAAAAAGACCCATTTTGGCTGACTGACAAACAACATGTTTTTATCTATGTTGGGGAGCTTTAAAAGTCTGAGAGACACTGGAACTGAATGATGTCCCTGTCAATGAAAGGCATATAGACAAACATCAGTCAGCAGAATTATTTGGACCTGTGATCTGTGGATCATATCCATTTACACACTGTAGGGGCACAATAATCTGTTTATGTACATTTAAAGGGTACCTGCAGTGCCGGTCAATTTTTGATATAATGGAGATCAATGTGTAAAAACATCATCCTGAAAATTGTACAGCGATCGCATAAGTAGTTTTCGAGATATTTGGGGAAAACCCGATTTCACACCTGAACGAGTTTTGAATCAAGCCGATTTGGCGCGAGATGAACTGTGACGTCACGGGGTCAACGCCGCTGTATGAGAAACAGGAATATCGTATGAAAACTGTTCGTTTTCTTGCATTGTTTTATCGATATATGAACATTTTTTCTGTTGTTTTATTTCCTTATCAACCCTGGAAGACTAATTATACTGTTGTTTGAGTTTAACCCGTATTTTATCGAACAAAAATGCCGAATTCGGACAATTGTTTGCTTCATGAATTTCGTCAAATGTGTAACACATTTTACATATAAATGCACACCATATGTAGCAAAATGACAATTAATCAAAGCATTATTGTTAAAAGAAACATATTTTGTTAATATTGTCATTCTTTCGAATGATTTCTCAGTGACATTATTAACTGATTAATAATATTGATAATACATAATGATATTTCGTAAAAGGTAACTCGGGGTCTATTCCTCGTATAAGGCATAACATTACAAATGATGTCGCCCGATTATTCAATAATATTGATATCGGACCAATAACAATCAAAACAGTATGCATTCTTTAACAAACAAACACGGGATTATAAACGGATCAAGGCGAAAGTCCAAGATGGCTGCATGATTAAGTCTGTCTCGTATTCTTTTAAAAATACGATAATGGAATTTAATTTTACATTTATTTACATCCTTTGTCAAAATGTTCCAGTTTATTCAGATTTCATAATGATTCGTTGTCAGTATTACAATTTAAGCTATACGGAGTTATAAAGCGTTTAATTGCTGACCATAACGCTCGAAAGAACGTTGCACTTTATTAAATAAGAAATTATAAAGAACAACGTAATTACTTCCGAAATAATTACTTGATCATATAAAAAAGGTTTCAATTGCTGAATTATAAATTTAGTCATTATGAAGTGATTAGATAAGTAACAATAAAGGCATTTACTTCGAACATTAGATTTACTATTTAATAGTAACATGCATGATTCTTTGATCACTGATTGACGGACTATACACATGTTTTAGCTGACGAATGCTTGATTTTACACAGTCTAATTTATTTCTCTGTTTTATCTTTTAACAATTGAGTAGCTAATTATACACAAATCAATTTACCCGCCTAGAGGTGTGAAACCCTCTCTTCGTTCACCAGACTCGTGTACCTTGTGTATACATACCCCATATACACGTGTGTCTGGAGCAGTGGCTTCGTTAGTTTACCTGTTTACCTGTGTCATTGTCTCGGATCACTCGTGTGTGAAAGGATATTATGTAATCAAAAAATGAATAATGAACATGACTTTGCCTATGTAAGCGTTTTAAGATATCGTATTCATCGGTAAAAAGGCGACGAGAATAATAAATTTTAAAATCCTTTAAAAAGAAATCCGATTGTAATAAAATAATAACGGATACAAATTTCTAGATCTACAATACTTAAAATAACAAGATAAGTCAAAACATCAGACCTATATCAATCATTTTGGCTGAAAAATCGAATTTAATTTGTATAGCTTTGAAAGGAAATTTCCCTCCTGTTGACCTCGTGACGTCACTTCCGCTGAAGCCTCGTTATCGCCTAATTCTGTTTTCTCTTGATTAGATTTCCCAAAGCAGGTAAAAATAGCCACTTTGAAGGGGCGTAACTTCATTATTTTTGCACCGATTTCGATGCGGTTTTTTGCATTAAATTTTGGTAAATAAACTCTTTAACATATGTTTCACATCGGCTGGGCTGCAGGTACCCTTTAATATAGAAAAAAATGATCCGTAGATAAATAACATCTAAGATGCGGACGAAACTTGAACCTCAAACTTACCTGTATCTGAACTGGTGATTCTTTAGAATCTTTGGGGGAAGATGAAATTCTTTTCTTTTCTTTGATTGTATCCAAGAACTTCTTCTTAGTGTTAGCAAACTTAGACTGTAAACTGAAATAAAAAACATATTGGCCATATTTACTGGTTAGCATGACAAAGAATCTCTTCATTTGTGGGTGTTTTTATAAAATGTAAATATGGTAACTTTTATTGGAGTAGGGCAATATCAGATGAATAGAGATGAAATAGATGAAAGTTTTCACAGAAGGTTCAACAATTGAGCATGGTATGACTGACTGACTGACTAACTGACCTGCCCTTGACAGAGGTCAAGGTCATTTTGGTGGGTTCTTCCCATGACTGACTGAGAGGAGACACTGACGGTGAAGGTAATTCTGCTGCATTAGGCTGGATCAGACTCGCTTTCTCTGTCATCGCAGGGCAACTCTCTGTTCTTTTAAGAGGGGAAGAATTTGATTGGGTGACTGGAATGCTATTCAAATATTCATTGGGTGCTGAATTTGAGATCATTTCTTTGGAGGAATGGGAGGATTCTTGCTTCTTGTGCTCTGTAAATCAGACACTAATTCAAATTTCATTACATGTTACATTACAGGTACAATATGTTGATATCTATACCTAATTTGTAAATTCAAATTCAGGTAAGATAGTATGAAACACTATTTACATGTCATATTTTGAAGAAAGAAATCACAATTACCTCTATCTGTCTCCTTTAATTTACACCCTGAAAATTTAAAGGAAATGCTTAAATTTTTCAGTATTTTTTATTTTTTGTGATGTCCTTCTGAAATAATATAATTCTGAGTCTAATACATCAATCTGTCACATGCTTAAAAATTTTCTTCGAGTTGTGAAATTATTAATTGTTATAAATATACATATATTAATTGATATTCATATTTCTTTTTTAAAAATCCATCATTCATGTCTTCTATTAAAAATGGTGTAATGGCATCATTTAAAAAGTGATACTATTCTATAATCATATAGCAATATTTGAAAAAAAAAATTCTTTTTAATAAGAAAATTAATACCTGTAGATGATTTTATATTGAACTGATTTTAAATAAAAATGAAAGCAAAAAGAAAGACATTACCTTCTACAATTATTTGCAAACATAAGATAAAATTAATAAAGTTAACAAAATTAATGTTTTACTTGAATTTCTTCGTCTGTGTTTCTCGTCCTTTGGTTTTCTTCCATCAATGTCCACCGTGACTGCTTTTTTGCGAGTGCTTGACTTTCTCTGCCCGTCTGATTCAGACTTTTTCACAATGAGCGGTATGAGATCTGTAAGTACCAAATTTCTGGTTCAATGACTTTGACCCTCTAGTAAGAGAGACCTCTCTCTTGCTTTTAACAAACTTTTGAATTAAAAGACAAATTTTCTGTTACTTCAAATCTAGCTGATAATATGTTCATTTTTGTCAAATACAAATATAAATACATCAGTTTCAAATAATATGTGCACTAATAAATACCTCAATGTCAAACACAATATATCAAAGGAATTCATTTTTTATGTCAAACAAAACCAAACATTATCAACACTTAGTAGAGTAACCAACTCGTGCACTGTACATTTACTGATCTTCAGACTTAGTTTGATCAAATACTTTAAATCCCATACTCCTAACCTTAAGGAAATGAAGTTAATCTACAGTTTGACAGTCTAATGAAATGTAATACTTTATTACCTTGGTCTTGAATAGATACTATTTCAATAATCTCATCCTTAACTAGTCCATTCTGGGAAGAATTTGCTTGTTCAAATGAGTTCTCATTCAAATCACCATTTAATTTGGGTTTCTTTGTTGCCATTTTCATAGACCCCCTGGGTATCATCATCAGCAAATATGTCATCCGAATTAATTAAGCGGTTCAGGCTTTCTTTGTTCAGTTCGGTATGACTCTCCACTTCAGATGATTCAACCTCTACATGGCCACCATTAATAGTACATACTGGCATATCCTGATTTTTCTCCATCTGTTCTGAACTCTCAGTATCCACAAAACACCTTTCTTGGTCTTGTTTTGATTTATCATTAGAATTTAAGTCTTTCTCCAATTCATCCTCATCTACAATGTTCACAATGACTTCATTTGTACCAGATGGTAACTTTCCTGGAGAAGATGTCCCAGAATCCACTTCATCTTGAGATCCTGTCTCATTCCAGGAATCCAGAGAAGCGGAACTCTTAGAATTTTTTATCTGGTAGATTCCAGAATCCAGACGTACTACGGAAGCTCCAGAACTTGATCGACTCCGACTATATTCCGACCCCTCAGTCTCTGAGCTTGAAGCAGCTTCTGCAGAAATCTTTTCAAATATTTCCATCACTTTTCCTTCGTGTTCTGATTGGCAGCCATTGTGAATGTTTTGTACAAGTTCTTTAAACATTTTACGAGACAAATGTCTTCCACCGTGGTTGGCCATGATAGACTGGCTGTACGTCCCACACACCTGGGCCGCCAGCTCCCACAATTTATGACTGACCAAAACAGAAACTGTCTGAGAGGCTGACATCAATATCAATTTGCGGATTTCTCCTGATGTCAAGAAAATGTACATCTCTGTTCCATGAATTCCAGCTTCCAATATATCTATTTGTTAAAAAAAAATTATTTTCACACATTTGATAAAGAAATGTATGAATGAATATCATCTTTAGTGAGAATACTGAAGTCCAAGTATCACCTGTTTGGAATTCTGTCCATAGTATGACCTTTGGCTGTTCTTGTAGGGGGTCGAGCAGGATTAATTTGGTTTTGTTCCATGTCAATATAAACTTATTACTGCAAACAAACAAAACCACCAAGATAACACTGATGATACTGAGATTTATTAAAGTGACTTTTATTTCAACAGTTGCATTTTAAAAGAGGATTCAGTGAAATTTAAATAACATCATTCTTTAATTCAGCACATTTAACATTACTATGGATATAATTCATATTGACAAAATGTTTGTACACATATAAATCTGCACAACGACAAGAAATGCCAACATCACTATAATTCACACATTATATAAACTTACTTACCTTATACATTTCAAAACAGGAAAATTGATGCCCAGAGGAGGAAATTCCTTCTTTTCTAATCTCCATGTGTTCTCTCTATATGAAATAAAACTGCAAAGGTTAACCAATTATACTTCCTTTACCCTCTTTCATTTCAATACCTCTTAACACTCTTAAACTGTCACAGCACCAGGAAACTTAAAACCTGAGAAAATTGCGAGACCTTGTTTACCATGATCAACAGTTTTAATGAGAACCACAAAATGTTAATCGGATTGATTAAAAGTACAGAAAAAAATAGTTTTGACAGTTTTTTCTTTTGATTTGTAAATACCTGATAGACAGCACATGAACTGGTGGAATGGCCAGCAGTTGTTTAAACTGGTGAGTGTGTTGGACATTGCCCTCAATATCTACCTGAAACAAACATCAAATCAGGCCATTAATAACAGTACAGGAAACCAAAAACAAGAGAGGGGGTGGTATATAATACCGTACACAAGTTCTCTAGCTGAAGGATATATGTAACACATGCAACAATTTTGTACTGCTAATTAATGAGCAGTGGCCAATATTTTCTCATCTTTTCCTAAATACTTCTGACAATTAATCTCAAAATCCTAATCAGCCCATTTTCATACCTTGAACAATTCAAAAAAATGTAAATTTCTTGCCATTCATAGTTTTCTTTACAAAAACGAAAAACATCAGGAAATGATTAACTAAAAAATGAACCTTGTCGTAAAATTCTTCCTTACAAAAGGAAATAACTTAACTGTCTCCTTATTTGACCAACATTGACAAGTACATGTATGCTTTTCGAATTCTTTAATTCAAATAATCTAGAGATTAAACTTTTTTCGCACAACAAATGAAGTCATTACAAGAAATTAAATACCAGTACCCAGGAACCACTGCTTACCATACAGAGATAGCAGACACAAATTATACATGAGTGCAAGCAAATTCTTTCCTCAATCTTGTAAAAAAAAAAGTTTAAGATCTTATAACATCTTACATAGCTTCTTATTTTATTGCACGTTTATTTTGCCACGTGATGTCTTATTTATTTATATTTACAACTATGTACTTATTCAGTCTAAGAATAATAATTTCTACAAATTCCCGAACCTACGAAACTGATTAGTACACCAAAACATTATTGATAAGGACTTTATTTGGGGCAAAAAAAGTCTACCAAAGTTGGGTGTTAACAACGTTCAAGCATGTACATATAATAAGTGATTAACAATATCTGATTTATTTAATACATACCTCCCATAGCCGAGATCCAGGTCTGGCACAGTACATAATGGGCACTGTATTATCACCTTGTAGAAAACAGGCTCCGTAAACACCATCTCTATAAAATAAGTTACATCATCACGTAAAAAAAATATAATAGGGATATTGCAGTCTCATCAATATGAGTGAAAATAATTCAAAGGTATAAAAATGTACCTTGGTTTTGTTCCAATCTGTAGATAGTTATGTCTGCAATGTAAATTAGTATGCCAATAAATATACTTGTAAATTTTTCATATATGACTGCCATCTATGCATTTCACGGTCACCTATAAATTTATGCACATAAGTTTAAAACTTTTGAATTCATGTTACAATTTTTATTTTGATTATGAATGAAAGTATTAAGGTCAGAAATTCAAGTCCATATCGAAAAAAAAAATCAAAGTATCCTTTTTCTGGACTCTAGTACAGGTATCTTGTATTTCCTGCATATCAGAGTGTAACTACATGTACGTGTAAACAAAAGAATTCTGACTTACCTGGCTGTGTTACAGTGGTAGCAACGTTATTGTTGACAAACGACACGCACGATTCTGATTCACGAACGATCACGCACGATAAACGAACGATCATTAACTTACTGAATTTTCACGATACACGAACAAAAACGATAAAACACGCAACCAAACGATCCTACACCATTAAACACGCAAAATCAAAATTAATATGTAAGATTAGAATTAAGAAAACGTATTGCTTTAATTTGTATTGCTTTATGTTTGTCTTTTATTGAAAAGCGTCATGTACAGTAGCAATGCACTGTTTTATATTTTACGAGTAAACAATTTACACATCCATACAAAAGAAAAATATATGATTCATACACAAATTAATTTCTTGTCTCCATAACGAATAATAACTTTAGTGTAAATGAAATGAAGATAATGCATTAACTAAACGAAATTATTTACATACGAGTTGACTGTATTAAATTTATTTCAAACAAATGTTTACACAATGTACCAGATGGGAATATCGTATTCTCATTTGAAAAAAAAACGTTGGGGATAGTCGTTTAGTTTAAAACGGGGAGTGGGTAAGCTTGCCCGCTTTCATTTAACGTGTCGCTCTTGCTAATATGATTAAAATCATTTGTCAAGACACAATGGATGCTTGATATATGCTGACTATAACATTATGCAAAACTAACTCGACCGAACAAAGGATTGAATGAGCTGTGGAAATACTTGATAAATGACGAGTGAGAAAATGAATGTTAACAACTGTCAATGTTCTTCTATATAAAAAAGTTTAAAATTCACATTGTTTTACAAAAACTGTTTGTTGTCGTTTTAAGAATAAATCCTGACATTCCGTAAAAAAAGTTACAAATCGAAAAAACCGCACGATCACGCACGGTAAAAAACGCAAACTATTTTTCCTGATATACATGTACGCACGATACCGCACGTAACACGAACGATCACCCACGTTACACGAACTATTTAACATGATTGGCTTGTCAACAATAACGTTGTTACCACTGTACAGAGGAAGCACTCAGTACTGTGAACAGGAAGAGCTTGTCTTGGTAGACGTCTAGCTGTAAGACAGGCACAGACAGTTTCAGGATGACTTCTACTGGAACCTGCACCAAGTTCTTCATCTACAATAAAAGAGCAGTACAAGGGAGATAACTCTGTACTAAAATCAAAATATTCAGACACATACAAAAATGCAGAGACCAGCATCAATAAACAGTACTGACAAGACCCAACCTAACACCAGAGCATACTCAAACAAAAGCCTGGGTTTACATACGGGTTTACTTTGGGTTTACTCTGGGTCTGGTTTTTGATAAATTGCGTCCACTCGAGGTTTACTGTAGGTCCACTCTCGATTTACTTTAGATTTACTTGAGGTTTGCTTTTTGTGTTCAATTTAAACACTTAAGTGTGCACTAGACCCATCTTGTATCTTAACACCTTACTCCTATAATTCCCACCCCCTGTACATTCAACATACATATGAGTTTGCTTTCAGAGGTCTACTTCTGATCTGGGTTTATTCTCATATCGACTCGAGGTTTACTTGGGGTTAACTTAGGCCAGTTAGAATCTGCTCTAGTACACCCGGAGTAAACTCTAAGCAGACCCCAAAAGTACCCAAGGTTTAGTTGGGGTCTACTTTTTGTTAGGCTGGGTCTGATCAGCACCGTGTCTCAGCTACCATTGATTCTATCTTTAATCAGAGTGGTCATAAAGTTGAAACGATAAGAATAAGAAAACTGCTTCAGAATTTTACACATTTCACAAAGTTACTGTTGAATCAGTTATTCCATCTGATCACATGTCCAGTAGTTACCTTTGAGGACGGGATGTTGGCGACTATCACATTGCCTATTTTATCTGCAGTATATAACTTCTGCCCTGATGGGTCCCAGTGGATACAGCTGACCATCTGGTGACGATGGTTGCTCACTGAACGCAGCCTCTCGGGTTTCTGTCTCTTGTCAATATTCAGCTCTATCACTTGGACAAGGCCATTTCTGGTATAAAATCATGGAGCATAATCATTATTTTGAGGATTGAATTTTACATTGGATGAAATTAATCTTTTAAATAAGTTTTTTCTGTCTATAAATCTATTGATATTAAATCCAAGTACATTTGTTCTGAATACGTATAGGGGGATAATAAAACTTGAAACAAGGGACTACTGTATTACATGTACTTTAATTTGACAGAGAAAAGCTGTTGCTGACCCGTAGAAAATAATATCAAAACTTAAATTCAGGGCTCTCCGCAATAATCTCATCCTTCTCTGGTTTATCAACATTCTTTCTCAGTGTAGCATAGTTGAGATTAACCTTGGGTCTTGGTTTTTGTTTTGCAGGAACGGGTCTGTTTACCTTTCTACCCCTTCTCAAAATAGGCGTTCCATCAGCCACATTTGAATCATCTAGTCTACTATTACTTCCATTATTTGGAAAAAAGTTAGGATTTACAGACTCTGTATCTTCCTCTAAAACTTCATCAATTACAGCTTGCAGCTTTTTATCTTGCTGATCTTCTTTCATATATAGAAAGTCTACTTCTGTAGGTCCTTGGTACACAAAGTTACTTGTCATATTGCATTGCTTACTTACTTACTTTGGTAATTTTATTAACCTTGACATTGCATCTGCATTCCCATGTCTGTTTCCTTGCCTATACACTATTTTCATGTGAAATTGACTAAGTTGTTTGATCCACCTATGTATTTGGCCATCAGGTTCTTTGAAATTCTTCAGCCATGTGAGGGAACCATGATAAGTCCTCAGGGTAAACCTTTTCCCTAGTAGATAATGCTTGAAATATCTTGTAAAGTACACGACAGCCACCATTTCCCTTCTTGTAACACAATAATTTCTTTCTGGTTTATTGAGCAACCTGCTTCCATAGGCTATAACCCACTCTTAACATCTTGTTTTTGGGATATGACTGTCCCGATAGCAAAGGCGCTAGCATTAATATCAAGAACAAACTCCTCATCTTCCATGTTTGGATATGCTAAGGTTAACCTGGACTTGAGTTCTTTAAATACACGTTCGCAATTATCTGTCCAGAGCCATTTCTTATCTTGCTTAGTAAGGTCATATAGAGGCTTTGAAATTTTTTAGTAGTCTTTTACAAATTTTCTATAATAGCAGGCCAATCCTAGGAAACTTCGAACATCTTTAACAGAAGATGGTATTCGGATTTGGTCTATTGCCTTCGTCTTCTCTGGATCTGTCTGTGTACCTTCTTTTGAAACCACATGTCCCAGTTCTCCACAGGGGCTTTCTTTATTTTATCTTATATCACTATTTTTTACCTGGGAATGCAAATCAAACGATTCAGACATCTTTTCGAAGCTTGTTTGGTTATCTGACGCCTCTTTGTGAACCAATGAACTATCATGGGCTGTTGGATTTATATACCTATTGTTTTTAACAATAGAATGATACTTCTTTTGATGATTGTCATAATACAATTGAAACAGTTCTACGAAGGATTTCCAGTCACTTATTGTCTCAGGAAGAAGATCTGTTGGAACATTTTCTAAGAAATTATCAATAATGAAAATATTTACACAGTACATGTATATCTATATCTACATGTCCTGTGTTTTATTTTTAATTTGTTGGTACTGTTCTTGTCATAATTAAAAGATAAGGTGTAGATTTATACCCATTTCACTGAAAAGTTGAAGATCTCCAAGACAGAATATCATGGTGGCCATTTCTCTCCACTTTTGCTGCTTTTTCAATAAGATGAGACAACCTCTCCAATAACTGTTTAGGGAATAGAGAAGAATACAAGAGTTATTCCCCTTGAAAACAATCACATTCTACAAATGGTATATATATTTTTGTCTAATCATTGTATTTAGAGACATTTTTTTTAAAAAATCCTTATACATAATGTATTATTCATTCAGTTTGATAAATGAATTTTACATGCTCTGCAACCACTATTGAAATAAAACCACTATTGAAATAAATTATTTCAATAGTGGTTGGGGACGTATTTCATTAGAAGAATCACTTTGAAACCACTATTTAGATACAACTACTACTGAAGAAATGATTTTAATAGAAGTTGGGGATGTATGTCATTATAAGAACTACTTAACATACACCATTACAGTTCAACTACTATTAAATTAATTTTTTTAATCGTAGATGGGAATGAATTACTATATTAAAAAACTAAGTAATCAACCGTTGTATATCATATTTGCAAACTATTTTGAAATGCAAGAAATCTAACGAATAATTTCAGATACACTATAAAGTTACAATTTGTACTGCTGTGTAGAAATAAATAACCAATTCTCGCAAATAAACATGCATATACATTTGTTTTTATCTAACAAACAATTTCAAATACACAATTAAGGTACTAAAGACTTGCATATTTAACGGTAATAATAATCAAGACTATTAAATAAATGTACTTATTTTAGGATTTTCACCGTTGTGCAGAAATAACAAATCCTCGCAGATTAACCTATAGAATTGTTTTCATATTTTTTCTTTACCTTTTTCTATAGATATATCATGTATTTTGAAAATTGTAAATTATTTGTACTAGAAGACAACGTTGTAAATTGCCAGAACCTCTATTCAAAACCCCTGCATATTAAAAAATAATTTATAACTTGTATATCATTATAGATATGTTATAATGATTATCACTATTGAGATAAATAAGTTCATAAGTGGTTGTGGATGTACTTCATTATGACCAATATTGAATGAAAACAAATACAACCACTATTGAAATGATTTAGTTCAATTGTGGTTAAGGGTGCAGTTCATTGCAACCATTATTGAAATAAAATATTTCAATAGTGGTAGGGATGCATGTCATTTTAATGCCAATTATTCCGACTGTGCATAACCCTTTCGGTTCCAGATGACAGGTGGTATGGGAAACATGGCCATATAGAGGTAAATCAATGAACATCGTAATCAAAAAGGAATTCATCATCTTATAAGACATACTTCTTATCTTAAGAAACTTCCCTAGCAGAAAGGAAAGTGTTACAAACAAACATAATAATAGACATAAAACTGAAATGCATCATTAACCACTATTGAAATTTCAATAGTGGTTGAAATAAAAGGTATCCCCAACGACTATTGAAATGATATATCTCAATAGTGATATTTATAATAATATTTATCAATAAATCATTATTCAATATACAGGGGGTTTGAAAAGATGTTCTGGCAATTTACAAGAAGTTCAATATTAAGCAAATAATATACAATATTCATAGGACATGATATGTCTGTAGAAGAGAAATGTAAAGAAAAAAATATAAATTTTTAAAGTAATATTTATAAAGAAATTCATTCTAAGCTACGATTGAAAAAATAATTTTAATAGTAATTGTACTTTAACAGTGTCTGTAAATTGATTTTCAAAATGGAATACATCCCGGAACACTATTTAATAAATTTATTTCAATAGTGGTTGTATTTCAATAGTGGTTGCAGAGTGATTCTTCAAATGAAATACATTCCCAACCACTATTGAAATAATTTATTTCAATAGTGGTTTTTATTTCAATAGTGGTTGCGAAGTGATTTTTCTAATGACATGCATTCCCAACCATTATTGAAATAATTTATTTCAATAGTGGTTTTATTTCAATAGTGGTTGCAAATGAGCACTATTCATGCTTTACCGCATTCAGGTATTTCATACACCCGAACATGTTGCCTTGAACGAAAAGACTTGTAGAAACGCATTTTGAACAAAAATAATATGACAACCACTGCACTGGCAAGGATTATATATCCAGGCACACATGCTTCCAAAATCCTCAATAATTGTAGACTTTCTGTTTATGTTATAACATTGCACATGCTTCCTTTATTCACACACTGTGACAGATCGAGCATTGTCAATGATCGCATGGATTTTAGAAACGGAGCGTTTTTGTAGAAACCGATGGGAACGAGTCAATGTTACGTTGTTACTTTCTTGGATTTACTATCATTTAGTTACTGGGTTGGATGTAGTGCCGCCGGGATTTTCAAAAAAATGCAGACGTTGTTTACTTTATATGAACGACACATGTCTTCGAATTGCATGGAAGTAAGGTAGCCCTAGCTGTGCAAAATGATACGGATACTAATTCCTTAGAAATTCTTTCAAAGAATAAACATATCTTGTATTTTATTGATTGTTGTTTCCTTTATTCTTTATTACAAACATTTTACTACAATGTGTAGTTTATGCATTTAGAAGTCCGTGCAGCCTTAATGCCTCGATCGGAAAGCAACCGACCGTAACTTTTTTGGGTATATATCCCAAGTGGCAGTAGAAGAGCGATGGAAACTAATATGGCGACCAAATGCTTTAATGAATTCATGTCAGCTTCAACGATTACATTCACATGTATTTATGGTGTTCCAATTGGGCCACTAAGACCTTTGCACTTTCGCCTTTAGGGCGAAGATGCGAGAGTGCGAAGTTGCGAAGACGAAAGTGCGAAGGTGCGACGGCAAGGGAGCGAAAGTATGAAGATGCGACGGCGAAGCGCGAAGATGCGATGGCGAAAGTGCGAAAGCGCGATACTACTATCGCTCCTTCGTCTTCGCAACTTTGCACTCTTGCCTTCGCATCTTCGTACTTTCGCCTTCGGGTTATTTGATTGCATTCAGCAAGTCTTGGTTAATTACATAGTATATGATGGAGGCACTGCACTTGCCAAGGTTTTCCGATTAATCCATGCTATTATTGGTACGCATGCGCTAGGCCATCGTGCTTACTATGAATGTTTATAAATCTTTAAATATGAACATGTGACATATGTGTTTACCAGTGTTGGCTTTGCCTTATCATTATATACTCCACATAAAATGTAATGTCCGCCTTAATGTGTACATATGCACTTCCAGACTCCTGTCACTTTCCAGCCGTCTGTTTACCGTGGATCAAACATAGTAACATTCTAATTTCATTATGCGACACTCCTTGCTCATGCATTGATCTGGAGGGAGAGAGGGGGTCTGCCCCCTGAAAAATCAAAATAAATAATTTCACGAAGTAAAAGGGGAGAGGTTAGCTGGACCCATCCCCCTTGGATAATTAAATTTGATTAATTTTATAAAATTAAATTTCCAGGATATGCATCGGAACCCTTTAAAAGATAGAGAGCTCCGCAATTATCAAAAAGGCGAAAGCGCGAAGATTCGAAGGCGAGAGTGCGAAGTTGCGAAGGTGATCATGAAGGAGCAAAAGTAGTATCGCTTCTTCGCTTTCGCAACTCCGCACTTTCGCCTTTGCATCTTCGCACTTCGCCGTCGCATATTCGCAATCTCGCATCTTCGCCCTATAGGCGAAAGTGCGAAAGTCGAAGTGGCCCCATCGGAACACCATATGTATCTCAATATTACGAGTGACAACACATTAGAATTATTTCGAGATACAAGACACTATAAAACAAAATTCTGTTTATTGGCGATGAAAGAGTAGACTCGATATTGTACATGAATTATACTTGCATTGACGGTTTTCCCCTACTACAAACTGCTGGGTATGTAAATGCATCACCCAGAATTAATGATGAAACCAAAATTATAAAAATTTCACTTCATTTTTAACATTATAACCAAGCTGAAGTTGGCAGGCACTAAAAGCAGCCATTACGCCAGTACAAGTTAACTGCCAACAAGGAAAATCGTCAAAATACTGAGAGTACTCGAACAGAAAATATATTTTACTTTATCATCGGCATATTTTAATTAAGATGGTGATTAAAGGATTAATGCATCAATAGTTTGTATGAGCATTGACAACTTTGGATGCAGTAAAGATCGTGGGATCAAAATCAAGAGGGATATAAACCCCTAATATGAGTCCGAACCCCTTACATAAAGCAACGCTTTTAGAAACAATCTCTTCGTATTATAATCGAACAGTGTTTATTTAGATTAACTAAAGTCATTTGCTCTAAAAGAATAAAGTATATTCATGATCACAAATACAACATTACAACAAATGTTAAGAATATCGATGTTCATGTATGACGTAGAAGAACTGTTCCCACAGAAATGTAAATGAGAAGTATTTATATTCCTACGCTACCTGCCTCCTTAGTCTTTTCTAATGATAATATAAACATCTACCATTTTTCGATTGACAATTCATTCACCAATGAATATTGCTTATTTTATTACAACAATTATTCCTCATGATTATTGTTCGTTGTTTATCACACAGTATTCTCAGTGTATGAATTCGTTTATCTGTGTCATTACCCGCCATATGTCGACGAGAGAAGTGATATAAGTGTTAACAATCACTTTGTGGCAATGTAAGATTGTTTTTGTATGCTTGATACGGATATGAAAAACTATATACAGCGACTTATTTACAAGTTCGGTGTTTATAGCTTCACAATCAGTTGAACAGAGTGAATATTCAAGTAATTTCAAAGTCGTATCTTGGATACGGAGTAACCAATTTCTATTCCTGTTTACAGCGGGGGTCATTTTTCTACGGGGGTCATTTTTCTTCATTTTTAACATGAAGAAAAATAACCTCTGGGTCTTTTCCTTCAGAAAAATCCAACTATTTTTCAGCAAAGTGGGTCATTATTCTACGTCGAAAAATGACCCCGGTCATTATTCTACGGGGAGGGGGGGGGGTCATTATTTTTCATTACACATGGATCAATCCAATGATTTAATGAATGTAAAGAAATTCGTATGATATGTTAAACATCGTTAGCAGATTCTACTGGTTTTGTAATGACAAATAATTTAGGTAAACAGTGGCGTAGCTGGAACTAGAAAGACGTATAGGCACCATTTAAGGGGAGGGGGGTCATGGGGCGAAGCCCCCCGATGAAAAACGGATTTCGTGTTTTAGAGATCACCAAGGATAATATTTTAAGCACTTTTCGTACTTTCGTATTTTTTCTTTCTGGTAAACAACATTTAAAAGAAATTGGTAATTTTTAAATTTGATAATTGTAAAGATCATTTAATAAAGGCCCATTTTAAGGCGTCCACAATTAGGCTTTTGTGTTCAAGTGTCAATGCTAGCAATATATCCTTTTTTGCATTTAAAACCAAAAATATCATAATTTTTGTACACATTGTACATAAATTTTAACTTTGCATGCAAGTTCAGTTTTGAGAATAAACGTCCAATGTGGTTAATTTAAACTATGTGTAATTTCTAATTTCTTGGAATGTATACGGAAAACCCAGTCACGTCAATAAAGGTTTTCTGATACCATAAGTCAGCTGATTGACCTTAAACATATGCCCCAGACTTCAGATCGTGTGGACCAGGACCCAATGTGGCAACGCACTTTGAAAAAAATACGCACTTTGAAAAAATATTTCAAAGTGCGTCAAATTTGGGACCAAATCAACGCACTTTGAAAAAAAATTTCAAAGTGCGTTAAATTCTGGACCAAGTTAACCCACTTTGAAATTTTTTTTCAAAGTGGGTTAGGATGGTACATCAAAAATTTTTAGTATCGACACTCGATCTTAACGCAGTTTGAAAAAAATGTTTAAATCACAAGTTCTGGAGTTGAATTTCTAGTTTGTTGATAGTATGATGATTTGTTAACACTGGTGAATCTTTGATTTACCGTATTTGAGAACGGGGTGGGGTTGGATTGGGGTGGGGTGGGGGTGGGGGTTATCCAAAGATACCGGTCAATCACCAGTGCATCATGCATTTACTTGATTACAGGAAGAAGGACCCCTACCCCTCATTTTTCCTTCCAAAACATATCATTTTCAGCAACTACAACGCTTTAAAGCGGAAAAAGAAATATGCTCTGTTGTAAATTAAGTACATGGAGTGATATTGAACAAACGAGCTGGCCAAACAATAATTTCTCCATTGGTATGTTAAAGAATCTAATATACGAGTTTTAACATTCTGATTTTGTTTTCTTATCAAATAAATCACTTCAAAATAAAAAGAAATTACATTAACAAACATTAAACTATTATAAACTTAAAATAAGCATTAGGATATGGGTTTTTTTTTCTCGCACTGATCTTCTAAAAGATCATATTGTTTTTGATAAACATAACTAATGTATCCTTTTATCATATTATGTTTGTTTACAAGCACATGCAGTAAGCCAGTTTAAATACGTTGTACATTGATCTCCATTTTCAATATATCAATATATACAAATCACATTCGTTCTTGTAAGCTCAGTATACCAAATAAGAAGTAAATTTGCTGCATACTCAAAATAGAAAAATGCAGTCGCTAAGCGATGAAGTTTATGTCATATTTGGATAGGCTAATTCAAATCTCCCGAATTGTTCTTTGTGTGTAAATTGTGGATATTGTCTTATGAGAAAAAAAATTCTCATCTACAAACTGTTTATCAAGTTAGCTGAGAATGCAACGGGTTCTTTTTCAAATTAAACTAAACAAGGTTAAAACAATCATTTATTGTATATAAAAGTATTAATTATTCTGACTAAACCCTGAACTATTTCTTTTTCAAAGTGCGTTGTAACAACCCAATCTATCTATTGACTGATATGATACTCAAGGGGCAATGTCTATCAAGAGTCCAACACTTTATGTTTGATCATAAACTGTTATCAAAAGCAACAATGTAATTGTATAGTTGTACCAATAAATCTACTGATAATTGGCGTAATACATGTATAGCTCTTGTTGCTGCAATTAATGACGTTATGTATTGCAATCTCAATTAACAAATTTATTGAATAAAACAGTTGACAACCTTATCTATTCATATGATTATATCAAAGTACTCTACGTATAACTGATTGAAATAGTCAATTTTCAATAAAAAGGAGTTTGCAAAAACATTATCTCGATGATAAAAATATTTTGTTCCATTTTCGAATTTATTCATAAACATTTGAAGGGATTAAATCAAATGAAACCAATAGACCACACAGCAATTATAGCCTCAGTGTATATGGTAAATGGGTTATTTATATATTTTACACTGATAGATGTTTCATGATATTTCATAAATTATATATATATATAAAAATTTATTTTTTGGTCCTGAAGAAGGGACTGGTTGTCCCGAAAATTTGACAATTTCTATTGTTCGTGTCGTTAGCCATTATTAGTGCTTTATATATATATATATATATATATATATATATATATATATATATATATATATATATATATATATATATATATATATATATATATATATATATATTCAGAGTGGTTTAGCACATTCTACTATTTTAACTTCATTGCGTCGTCAAAGTAAGACAACATTAAAAAAGGAACTGTTACTCGTCAAATTCTTTCAAAATTTGCGTTAAAAAATTATGTTTTGCGTACAAATGACATTAATTTGGATATATTATATAGTTTGTGTACAACTTGTACATAAATACTTATTTTTCAACGCTATTTCAGCTTTGAAAGTCTTCTTATCACTCCTCTTAATGATTTTGTCTTACAATATCCATAAATGTTGGACAGTGGACATTTGTTGTTAATTAGTAATCTAATTTTGAATCTGTTTAAGTTTTTGGTACTTTCGGTATGTTTTCTTGGTCTGTCTAGGGAAAACCCAGTGAGGTCAATATAGGTTTTCTGATATCATAAGTCAGCTGATTGACCTTTAACATATACCCCCAAACTTCAACTCCTGAGGACAAGGACCCAAATTATCTATCGACTGATATGATACACACAGGGCAATGTCTATTAAGTGTCCAACACTTTATATTTAACCATAAACTGTTATCAAAAGCAACAACGTAATTTTTAGTTGTATCAATAACTCTACTGATACTTGGTGGGATACATGTATAGCTCTTGTTGCTGCAATTAATGACGTTATGTATTGCATTATCCATTAATGAAGTTATTGAATAAAATAGTGGACAATCTCACTTTGAGTACGCCACATGCATTAAAGTGGCTGCAACATTCAAGAAATTATAATCTGTTCTTGTGGCAAACTCTATAGTATTCTTGATGATGAATAATTAGTAATATAATGTTTGAGTTGGTCGAATATTTACGTGCATACATAATTGCTACAATCATTCAAGAAATTAAAGGACTTGTGACGTAGCTATTAACTTGATGCGTCGTTCAAAATCAATAATCAACTATATATATGAGTATATTATACTGAATGACTATTACTGTATTTTCCGAAATTATGACAAAATTAGCTATTTATTCAATTCATATCCAGAACGCATTGAACCAAGACTTGAGATCTGCTATAAAAACTAAGAAACACATATGAGTGTTATTTTAGAATAGTAACATGCATTACAATTTGCTTCTTATATTAAGGAAATTAAAGAAATTGTTTCCTACCTAAACTAATGTGTCATTTATAATGTACCATAAAACGACACAAAGAAGACTATTTTTAGTTTAATTATTTTTATGCGCAAAGAGTATCAACATTTTTCACTCCTAAAGATGACTGTACAGTGTACTATCGTTTCGTTTTCTGGATGCTAAGGAAAAAAAACTTACATGACATTATTTTCAGAAACTCAACAACGTTTGCTGCTTATGCAGATAATAAGCGAACTAAGACACATTTACGAATCCAAAATTTGAATTAGTAACATGCATTTGAAATAGTTTCTTACATTCAAGATTTTGTCTCATAGCCAAACTAATGTGCCCTTCATAATGTACTGCAAAAAAACCAACAAGAAAAAATACTTTTTTTATTTATTAATTTACTTTAACTCACTAAAGCACAAAAAGTATTAACATATTATCTTTCTATTTCTGAAAATCGAGATAGCACACATAATTCTCATATGAAATCTTATATATCATCAATGTCCAAGTTTTGTGTTCTTTTTTATCAGAATTCATTTGCAGATTAAAAGCCTTCTTGGATAAGCCTTTGGACTGTTTGCTTAATTGGATCATAATTTTTTGCATTTCCATTTGATGTTTGTCCATTTTCGTATACAACCCACCCATTTCTTGAACGTGAAAGAGAACACATGACCACAGCAGAATATTCAGAGGCATGTGTGAACGTTGTACTGCACAAGTTGGCCTCTGGTGTTGACTTCTCATAAAAACTTAGACTTGGATTTGGATACCTGGAAATGGTTGCATTCCATGCACTAAGAAAAAAGAATAAGTTGGTGACTTAATTCTTTAGGAATGTCTTCAATCAACACATCAATGAGGTGATGCCCAATTCTTTTCCTGTCATCCATGCGATCACCCGAATGCTTCACTCCCCATTCTTTTTGCTTTATGCCTTTATGTTTATTTAACATGGCCAACATCAAAGGGTTCTTTTGAACAAAGTCAATCGTTCTTACACATGTTTCTCCTTCAAATATTAAGCATGAGGCATCAAGATAATCTCTTTTTTCAGTTTCCTCCAATTCTGGATCCAGATCCAGATCTGTATCATTCGGATATTGCCAATTCAAATCAAAAACTACTTTATCAATGGCCTGTGGAATTGCATAAAGCAGTTTAACAAGCTGTACTTTTGAATTTGGTTTTACAGAGAAGTCTTTTAAAGTAGCTGGCTTTGAATCAGGAAGTTTTGTCTAAAATATATGAAATAAAATATTTAATGTTTCGATTATTCAACAAATATTTATATTATAATGATGCATAGATTCCTAATAAATACATAAATGACTTAATATGCAACCTACTGTAAGTTCCTTTCCTGAATATAGAAGCCTTTGCTCATTGATTTCGAACTTTCTGCTGTATCTCCATTCAAAACTGTTATATGCAAAACATTTTGCTCACCAGGTTTAGTTTCAAAAACAGATACAACTGTTGACTTGTATTCTGCATACTGTTTGTCTCAGATAGCTTGAAACCATTCTTTTCTGCCTATTTGAATTAACTGTTCACAACTCAATGAAGGGCAATGACCATCTGATGAAGACAGAATGCACTGAAATGTATAACAGAAAATGCAGTATTTAGTGACATGCATAGGGAGCAAATGTATAATTGTTTTATATATTGCTGAGTTATTCTGTTAATTCTAGATCTCCCGTGCATTGCTGTATCGATAAAGTGGGACAATTTCAGCATGTATGTGTGTTGGTTGCAATATAAAATTTAACGAAAGGCTAAAGTAACTTTAACAGTGCTTAACCTATAACTTACCCGCAAACAAACAAGAGGTGGGTGTTGGCATTTTTCGCTCACTGTAACTGGTGGAAACTCTTTAGAGAGTTTATCACTGTTACACATTCGGCATCTCATGACTGCTTAATCTTTATTAGTCTGCCCTCTGTGATGTAAATAAACTTCTTAAAATACGAAGAAACGAAAGAGAAACAAACTTTTATGTCACGTGATACAGTCAGGACTAATCAGTTAGCAATATGACGAGGTCGAGGGAACATGGGTCCTGGCGAAGCTTTCTTTACCAGGTAAGGAACCTCCCGTCAACTAGAATATGTTTACATATCAGCTTTCCTACTTCGTCTACCTTTTTTGCGTAGTTATAAATGAATCAAACTTATTGGCAATTCTTAAATGTTTTAATATATTCAAATATTTGTATGTCAGCAATGCACATAGTCATATGATTTATAGAACGGCCTGTATTGTAGAAAAACTGATTTTGATTACCATGTATTGGTACTATTTTATTGTCTTCGACACAGTAAAACAGTGGGGCGTTTAAACGCGTACACGTCCAGCTCTACAACCGATCTATAACGAGATAATTAACTCGTAATGACGAGATCTTTTTCGTATTACGAGATAATTATCTAGTAATGACGAGATCTTTTCTTGTCATAACGATATAATAAGCTCGTAATAACGAGAGCTTTTCTCGTAATAACGAGATAATAAGCTCGTAATAACGAGATCTTTTCTCGTAATAACGAGATAGTTATCTTGTAATTACGATATCTTTTCTCGTAATAACGATATAACTAACTCGTAATAACAAGATTTTTTCTCTTTATTACGAGGTCTTTCCTCGTAATAACGAGATAATTAACTCGCTTTTACGAGATCTGTTCTCGTTATAACGAGATATTTATCTTGTATAACGAGATGTTTTCTCTTAATTACGAGATAAAAATATTTTTTATGTGGCTCTCTTCATCTTTCGTAGTTTTAAACAAACAACTAAAATAAAGCCAAAGAGATTCAATTTTATGAAATAAATACAATTAAAATATTTGGGAATTTTATGTAGAATCATCTTTATGTGTTGTATGCATCAGTTATTAAATAACAAGATCACCTTTTATAAATCCTTGCAATTGCACAACCCCACGGAAAATAGGTCGATCCAGCTAAAGTTGTTTCTGCAAAAACTGACTATATATTATAAGTATTAAGAGTTTATTTTATAACAACTTTGCTTCAATAATGCATTAAACATTTTCTTTTTTACAAATATTGACAACAATCTTTTGAAGCCTCTAACTCCCTAATAGTAGGGGCCAGCCCCTTTTTCTTTAGAACGAATGAAATGTGTCGGTAAGGCCCACAGCTTTTGAAATATATCTTATAACAAATTATTATCAGGTAGAGAACTAAGAATGAAAACACGTAAATTTTTTGCAATTCCAACTAATTTTCTAACTTTTGTTTCAACACCTTTACCACTCCTTTTATTGTCCCCCGACATAGAAATGCCGGGCGTCCGTCCGTTCGTCCGTGGGTCCGTGTGTCCGTCCGTAACACTTTTTTGTAAGCGCTCTCATGCCTACAAATTTTGACGGAGTTTCATTAAATTTATACCAAATGTTTATACTACTATTACCTTGGTCAAGTTCGAAAATCAGCATTGGTCAATACTTTTTGTTGGAGTTATGGGACATTGACCACAATAATGACTCTGTTTTATCCAAAAATTGACCTTGTACATGTAAGCGCTTTCATGCCTACAAATTTTGACGGATTTTCATTAAATTTTTACCAAATGTTTATATCACAAATACTTCGCGGTCAAGTTCGAAAATCAGCATTGGTCGATACTTTTTGTTGGAGTTATGGGACTTTGACCACGATAATGACTCTGTTTTATCAAAAAATTGACCTTGTAAGCGCTCTCATGCCTACAAATTTTGACGGAGTTTTATTAAATTTATACCAAATGTTTATACTACTAATACTTTGGTCACGTTCGAAATCAGCATTGGTCGATACTTTTTGTTGGAGTTATGGGACTTTGACCACAATAATGACTCCGTTTTATCCCAAAATTCACCTTGTAAGCGCTCTCATGCCTACAAATTTTGACGGATTTACATTAAAATGTATACCAAATGTTTATATCACTAATCCCTTGGTCAAGTTCCTAAATCAGCCTTGGTCGATACTAGTATACTGCTTGACCGGCGGGGGACCCAGGAATTCTATTCTTGTTTGCATTTCATTAACAAATGAAATGTGTCTTGCATCTTTTTCAATGTATCTGCTTCAAACCAGCCAATTTTTTACTCTGGGAGATAAAATGGCATATCGGTTACACAATGTTCAAAATTCTTATATTATTTTATTTCGTAATTTTCAAATTATTCCATTTATAAGGGTGATACTTAGAAGTTTTGTTGAGTGAATATTTACCGTTTTAAATCAAATTCACCTGCATTAACTGCTATTCATTTACATGAACTATTGGTTTTTTTTCAATTGAATACTATAGTAAACACGCGCTTTTAAGTGTAATACCATGGTTGATGAAAAAAAAACAAGATATATAAGTACAGGTTCACGTAAGAATCAGGCAAACAGTGATAAGTCATATATTTCATATTGAAATGATAAATGAGTGTTCTCAAAAAATGATAAAATTTTTAGTGAATCATGCATAATTGCGAAGCTGTGTTACTAAAAATAGATCCACTCTGTCACAGTCTTTAAACACAATGAAAACACTTTGGTATAAAATTTTAACAGGATTTTCAGAAATTCAATGTCAAATCATTTTATTCAAAATGTTGGTATGAAGTAAAGACAATGCCATCTTCTTTTTTCTCATGTTACAGAGGTAGTATCTCATTGGTTTCCATGGCAACCATGACCATAATTAGCCATACAGTCTTTAAAATTAGAGAAAAACGATCATTTCAGGTCTCTTTTTAAAAAAACAGCAAACATATCTGACGGTGTGTTATGAATAGATAAATAAAGGAGATTTAGAAATATTTTTTTACATTATAAAAAGTTTAGAAAAATTAACAGACAGTTTACATAATCTAAGCAATCATGTGGTATTCCTACACAAAATGTAAAAAAAAAACTTTATCATTTTTACATGTATTTAAGAGATATGATATAATTATATTTCATATTCTTAGTTCCATTTAAAAACAAGGATTAGACTTTGATTTCATTAATGTGAAAATGTTATTGTTTTAACCCATTACCTGTGTGATAATGTGATCTTACATCGTTATTGATCGGGATCGGAATACCAAATATTGTGTATCACATTTATTCCGAATTTTCTCGGAGTTCTAAAAGATACGTTCATAAAGTTATCAAAAGTTTAGTTTTCAACAACATCTAATGATGTAATACAAATCTTAAAACAACATATAAATATGTCTATCAAAAAGTAATAGAAGTAGCCTAGGTTAGCAAGTACGAAAGCCGAGAAGGATCATTCGAGATTCGAGATTCGAAATACGAGATTCGAAATACGAGATTCGAGATTCGATATTCGAGATTCAATATCTAAATTAACCAATCAAATCAAGGATCTGAAAATAAGTATCCTAGCGACATAAAACTGTTCTAAATGAAAATCATACGTACATGCTCTTATATACAAATAAATGCTATTTTCACTTCTCCCTACCTAACTAAATAATTATTTGTATTTACTTTTACACAGAATATCTAGGTAGACTAGTTATGATGCAGTGTGCTTCGCGGATCTAAGTGATTTTGTTTGCCCTGGTGCATTTTCACCTGATGCGTTTGAACCCTAAGGTATTTCATCACCAGTAATAGTTTAAAAACCCGGGTTTATTCACCCCTTTTGTGTAAAAATGCGGTTATGGTAGAGAACTTCATAAGCGTAGCTAATTTTTTCTGTAGGGGGTCCTAGGCCAATTTTAAAATTTTTTTCTAAGCTCCAATTTTCCCGAGGAGGGGGTCCAGATCCCCTGACCCCCTCCTTTCTAGATCCCTGCATGAAGATTAGTACATGTATCTAAATAATCTAAATATAAATAATCTGTCCTGTTTCACTAATAAATATAAGCATATCTTATCGTTTTTATGTATGCATACAGTGATACACGAGTACGTTGATTATAAACAAATCATTGAGGTATTATCAAATCATACGGAATTATTAATAAATTCATTTTTTTCCTTTTCCTCAGTAAGCAACTTATTATGAGTCTTACTTTTGGAATTGTTTTCAATATAGAAGGATACCTACTCTCTACAATTAAAGGTAGGGATGATAGGGTGCCAATTTGTTCACATTGCCGATTTCTTGTGCAGAGAACAGTAAAACCCTTTATTTGATTGTGCATGAATATTTCAAAATTAATTGTTGTACATATATTTTGTTATAATTCATTCATTGATATATCAACAAGAAAGAATAAAAGCATATGTTTCACAGCCAAGTTAAGTTTCTCTGTAGTTTCCTACCCCCCTACCCCCCACCGCACCAAAATTGACAATAATTACATATAAGTCATACAAATGTTTACTTTTTTTGTAAGTAAATCTCTAAAGATGTAAATAAGCACTGCAAACAAAGATGTGTGTATTTAATATACTACTGCATTACACTTAGCCAGATAAAATGTAATCAGGATGAAGCTACAAGGGGTGAGTGGTGCAATTTGTCGCCATACACACAGAACACCAAATAAAGAAACTGTGAGTGGTGTGTGGAATGCATAAAAGATGGCGGCAAATTATCTCAAATAATCAGTGCAAAAACCCACAAATAGGCTGTTATTTGTTACATATCCTGCAAAAACATTGATAAAAAATGTTATCGTCCCATAACATAGCCGATTAAGTTAATGTGTAAATATGGTCAACGTACATGTAATTCTAATATACAAGAAGGCGGACGTATCTGGCGGGGATCCAGAAAATTAAATTTCAAAAATGATCGGTTGAATTACATTAAATGCTTTGAAAATTGTTTTAAACTATCGCACGGGTCAAAATGCGTGATAGAAGCTATGTACAGTGTAATTGGAAACTTTCATTTTATATCAATATGTAGTATTACCTATTATAACAAATGAGAGTATAGCACAACTGCCACAAGCAATACATGTCCTTTACCGGCACCACCTCCCTCCCCATAAAAAAATGAAACAATTGTCGTTTTATTTGCTAAAATGTGTGTGGTTCAAGATTTTTCTAAAGGACATACCCGATTAGAATTGAAAAAAAGAAGAGTCGTACGTTTAAAACTAATTTTGTCAAAACTTTTAGATTCATTTGGTTATATTTTGGTCCATTTGGGTAAATATATGATCAGCGCAGCTCTAATTTATATATAATCAGGCCATAAATTCAAAATATTTTCAAAAATTAATAGCTTAAAATCCAGTGGATGAAAGAAAAGGAAAGCAAGTCGAACTCGATGAGTGCTAATACCTGTGTTGAATGAATGGTACAGTAGGATATGCGCAAAAAAGTCCCTTCTACTCTTTCCTGCCCTATAATTATTGGAATACTAGTATTAAATCCAATTATAAGAGTCAAATTAAAAATCAAGTACGGATATGTACCTGTTTATCAAAAGTAAAACTACTCATGATTTATCTACAGTGCATCGTTATGGAGCTACACAGAAAGTTTTATATTAAATTGCCAAGCCAAATAAAACAAACCTGGAAAACGAAGAGAAAACAAAGTGGGGACAGAATAACTGACAAATTAATTAGGACTATATAGCCCCCCCCCCCCTCTTGAAATGTATATACTGAAAACAGATTATTGGCGTATAACATCCGCACACAATTTAAAGAAAATTTCATGTTTTTTTTATCATTTTAGCTAGCTAATGTAAGACATCACAAATACCCCAAGCCCCCTCACGGAAAAGGAAATGCTAGGTGATGAGAGAGAGAGAGAGAGAGAGAGAGAGAGAGAGAGAGAGAGAGAGAGAGAGAGAGTCGATGTAAATCACAGGTGCACTAACACCGTTAGAATTAAAGCTTGCTAGTTGGTCTGCCCTACCCTAGCTACCTCCTCTCTTTTCTCGTTTTAGAGGCTTAATTATTGTCTATATATGCTTCTAACAAATCAAATAAATTTCAAATTCTAAATCAAACTGAATTTGACACTACAAAACTCTGTCTGTCTGTCTGTCTGTCTGTCTGTCTGTCTCTCTCTCTCTCTCTCTCTCTCTCTCTCTCTCTCTCTCTCTCTCTCTCTCTCTCTCTCTCTCTCTCTCATATCGACAATGGCATTGCCATACCCTACAATACACTATTCTACTCTGGATTTTTGTCTTTGAGGTTGTAAATCATTATATCTTCTATGGTTTAAAACTTTATCATAACCTATATTTTGACATGTCGATTATTTTTTTGAGTTTTGTTTCATAGCTAAAACATTTAGATTAAACAGATCTTTCTTCGCGAGCCGATTTTTACACAGTTGGGGCGAATACACTTCGGGTTAAAATTGTTCGGGGGGAAATACATACAGGGCAAACAAAACCACTTAGATTCGCAAAGCCAACAGTGTTATTTCTAATTTAATTGTTTATACTGTGTGGGGTTAATTCATCAATGTTAATTTAACCATTTTATAACCACTATATAAGAGCTATTAAGACATTTATTTGTAGGAAAGAGCATGTACGAATGATCTTTATTTAGAACAGTTTGATGTTGCTAGGATACAGGTTTCAGATCCATGATTTGATTGGTTAATTTAGATATTGAATCTCGAATTTCGAATCTCGAATCTCGTATTTCGAATCTCGTATTTCGAATCTCGAATCTCGAATGATCCTTCTCGGCTTTCGTAAGCAAGACTTACATTAACAAACAGGGAAAAGGAACAACTGACCTACCTTCTGTTTATCATGTTTATAGTGAGTAATGTGTATCACTATTAAAAACTTATATACAAAAATGTTTTTGTCTCGGTGGTCAATAACACCTGAATATGTACTTTTGAAGAATTCATATTATTTTTACGTTATTTGAAATGAGGTCAACTTGTAGAGGGTTGTTGACTTAAAAAAAATAACACAATTCTTTTTTTAACAAAGATGTCTGCAGATTTGTTAACCATGCACACCATATTAAACAATTAAATTGAATTTTTCATATTAGGAGCATAATTATGTTAAAAGTACTTTCATGTGGACCCGGCCTTAGCCCATCCTTTTAAAAAACATAATTGGGTCAATATGGTTCTCTTTATTACAGAAGATAGCTACCAGTTCTTTTCGCCGTGTTTTCTACATTATTTGGAGTTGCACGTGGGCTCGTCAGCGAATGTCTAAATATATGTGGTGTGATATCTAATACATGAAATGTTTGTCCAATCTCATCTGTATTAATCCTTAAATATCTTTATCGCGCTTTTTCAGTCATTTTGTTCCAACTTCGTTTTTCAGACTTTTTAGGTCACCTGATTCATTCAAGTGAGCAATTGGTCTTCATCCGTCGTCGTGCGTCGTCCTTCAACAACTCTACATTTTTAAATTGTTTTTAAAATCTTGACGACCAATTAATACCAATTTTGAGAGCAGATTTTTATCAACTCTCCTATGCAGTTACTCTGACAAACTGGAACTGAAACAGTGTTTATACCTTTTAGTAAGCACAATTACTTACCACTGACAAGACTTAGTACAATTGTACGATCAATATAGATATTTTTTGGTAGCCGTATGTATTCTTATGCCTGAGTTTAATATAGTCTCATTCATCTAGACGCTCTGCTGTCTCCGTAAATGTCCGACAAGCAGAGAGTCTGCTTGTCTGAGATTTACGGAGAAAGCTGAGCGTCTGTTTGAACCAGACTAAATTTCAATACCGGTATTGCTTAGAGCCATACAATTTTCCAGTAATATTAGGATTACTGATACATAGTTTGATGTAATAAATTCTATCTTTATATATTACACAACATAATTCATATGGGTTTTCTCGGAATTCTTGTCGGAAAAGCGCGAAAATGCATATTAGAAAAAAATGTGCGTAATTGAAATAAAGTTAAAAAAAACTACTTGCCATGCGAAATTACGTATCGTTAATTATAATAACAAACGCATGTAGTAATCGATAAAATCAACTCCTAGCAGTACTTTATTACTTTGATTGGTTTGTAGTATCTCTAGGATATAATTAATCTAAATTATGAAGTTTATGACCTTACTACTCCTGGAGTATTATGGGCGGGTTTTTGCAAAAATAGCCAAATTGTCTTTTCTCTATTCCCACTAAAACTAAATGCGTGGTGTTGATATCCATGAAGCCCTCTACCAGAATTGTGAAATTCATGACCCCAGGGTTAGGGGTTCAGACCCCAGGGCGGGGCTAAATATAATATAGTGAAAATGTATAAAATTGTAGAAAATCTTCAATTCTAATTTCACAGTAGTGAAATATAAACTTATTGCATTATTGTGAATTCATTAATTTAAGCTTTATCTGCAATGTCGCCACCTTCATATCCAGCATGAATCGCCGAAGAAAGCATTTCATTGTTAAAATGTAACAATATAAATCTTTAAATCCTTATATTATGAAAATAATAGTTACAAAACTTTAAATTGAATATTTACAATAAGCTGTCATTGCACAGCTAACAAAGTAGTGCAAAGCGTAAGGTGTGCGCCAATAGTGATGTTTCTAACAACAAAAAGATGAGACGGCTTAGTATAGTGCCCTTTCCCCATAGCCATTTTTTTTTAAGTTTACTAACAACGAAAAGAGGAGACGGCTTAGTATAGTGCCCTTTCCCCATAGCCACCCCCCCCCCCCCGGTAAAATGGCTATATAGCAGACCCCCCCCCCCCCGGAAAAATGGCTCTATAGTAGAGTTTTCCCGACCTGGCTATGTAGTGGTATTTCCCCCTTTTAAGCCAAGTCACCCTCGCGGAAAGCTTCATTATATACGTACATGTAGTAGATTTCCCCCATTTCTTTTATTCCGGTTTTGTTGTTGGCTGTCCATTCGTGGCAATATTTTACAATATTTGAAATGACATTGTTACTCATAATTAAGGTTTAAAAATGCTTAGCTCTTCTAAAGACTACTTCGCAAATCTTGACTAAATTTGGTTTGTATATTCTGAAAAATAACAACTCGATGAGAAACTGCAGAAATTTTGGCTTTGAAAGATGGGATTTCAAGAGAAACAAATTCTATGATTATTAAGTAAATGGAATGGATTTTTACAACCAGAATTAAGATTGTTTCTTTGCTGGAAATACGAATGGTTATTCAAAGTTATGAGTAGAAAGATTTTAATAACATCCCTTACTTTACTTTATTCTGTGATTATTCACATTCAATTGCGCTAACTTACTATTTTTGAATGACATAAACTTGTTACTGTATGTCTTTTTCAAGTTAGAAAGAGGGGGAATCTTAGGTTCTATTATTTGATTAGATAAGAATATCATCTTTAATTTGTTATAAAGTTGGGCATCTTGTGATTTTTTTTTTGGGGGGGGGGGGGTGGAAACTTGTGCGCGAGTAATGCATGCATGCAATTTTCTCTTCTTCCTCTTGTATAGACTGAATTTATCCTATTTTTTTTCTGATGAAAAAAGAATCCTTTAAAGATGTCTTAAACCTGTAAAAATATACAAAAATCTGTACAACACTTATATTTAATATTAAAGGAAATAATACGTATCATACGTCTATTTGTACACTATACTGTACGTGTACTGTGTAAATGGAATGCCAGTTGTACGAACTTAGGAAACATACATGTAATTTGATCGAAAAAGAGAAAGTACTAGGCCTACTTGGTTATCGTAAACACAGAGAAAACATCTATGTACACAATCAAGTCATAAGCGAAACCGGTATTTTTGTGATACTTTCATTTAAATTCCAGAGCAGAAAAACGCCATGAATGAAACAAAAAAAAAACCGGACTGAAACACGGACGACAGATTAGTAAATCTTTTAGGTTTTTATACAAAACAGAAACCCATTCTTTTTTTTTTAAAGAATGGTATTGCACACCAAAAGCATCAGACATGACTGATTTTATTAAGCAACGCAATGTTTACAATTTCAACCACGTGTAGAGTGGTTGAACATGAACGATAACTCTATTCTAAATATCATCGTTTAATTTAAATAATCGCTAGCTGATGAAATAAGACATATATCTTAATAGTTTTTCATGCTTTATCATAAATTAAAGTAGGATATGATATGAAAAACGACCAGTACTTATGTATTTTGAGAATATAATCCGAACACTCATACTTCCGCTCGAAATTTCACAGGAACTGAAAAAATTTACCTATTTTGAGATATTTAGGAAGTCTCGTAAACTTTCATTCGAGCACCTCTGGATTTAATTGCATACATAGCCACGATGAAGAAAACATTCCGAACACATTCGCAGGGGGTATATTTATTGATTTTAAAGTTATCATTTTTTAACATCTCTCGTATTAAGATGGATTGCTACATCGTTACAACATGTCTGATATCCGTTTGAAATACAATTTTGTTCCGAATTGATAACATTCTGGCGTGGTACAAAATACCTATACACAGTGTAATTGAACTCAAATAACAAGAAATTTTGAGATAAGAATGAAATCAGCAAAACGCTTCGAAAATATATAAATTTTGTTCAAGTATCAAGCTTTCAACTAACTTTTATTATCAGCTGTTCTGTACGGAGAACGTGAAATTAGATGATATAATGTTTGAGCGTTTTCCCGCTATCGGCAATACATTTTTGTCATGTCATCTGCAGCACACGATCATACATATGTGGCGGATGATAAAGGTAAGCAGATATAATACTTCGCTACTACTACTCAAACTAGTTGACGAATATAAAACTATAGTTCGATCTCTTGAATTGATTCTAACTGTCCAACATGTAAAGCATTTGCAGTATTAGACTTGCATTGGAGATTAATCGAAAATTAAGGGATATGATTGTATGGCATTTAGGTGGTATGAGACACCTTCATGTTGTGAAGTATTATTTGTCGAAATAAACAATAAAATCAAGTATAATGTCATAAATATAGTCTTTCTTGTCATCTCACAGCGTGGCGCAGTGAGTTAGAGTGTTCACTACGGATGTGTAAGTTATGAGTTCGAATCTCGCAGGGGATTTTAAAATTCTTACTTTCCCCAAAATATTTAAAACGTATTTTTGCTTAAATTATGTAAAATTTAAAAATTCTTAACTGGTGAAAGTATTTTAATTATAATGTACTTTAATCCACATTAATATCGACAGATGTCCCATACCATCTTAGACCAATGTATTATAATTAAAAAAGTTATAGGTAGCAATAGCAGTGGTAGATTTGCAAGCCAAATGCGGGAACGAGAATTTTGAGGAAGAGCATGTTTATTATTAACATACGTGCATTTGTATCACTGAGGACAACTAACGTATGTATTAAGGTATCTCACTCCTCCGGTTTTAATTTCATTGCGCAGATGTTCATTACATTTTAAATTAATAAGATTTTATCAATTTAATCCTCACATAACGATCATCATTTTGTAATTATACAACGTTCATGATTAAAATCCATTTGATTTAAATAAACAAACAAGTTTTTTGGGGAACTATTTTCTCGTGCGAAAGGTTTTTTAGACGAAAATGACAGAAACAAGCAATTTTATGAAATTTCAATACACTTTTCTTTTTATTATATCTTATTCATTATACAAATTTTTTTTTTTACATTTAATAGGTTTTTAACATTTTCAATAGGTCCTGTATGACTTTTACAAAACTAAATATTGAGAGAATGATAGACGTTTATACGAAAGCCGAGAAGGATCATTCTACGAAAGCCGAGAAGGATCATTCGAGATTCGAGATTCAAAATACGAGATTCGAAATACGAGATTCAAGATTCGAAATTCGAGGTTCAATATCTAAATTAACCAATCAAATCATGGATCTGAAACCTGTATCCTAGCAACATCAAACCGTTCTAAATAAAGATCATCCGTACATGCTCTTTCCTACAAATAAATGCTATGTTCACTTCTCCCTACCTAACTAAATGATTATTTGTATTTTACTTTTACACAAAATATCTAAGTAGACTAGTAATAATGCAGTGTGCTTCGCGGATCTAAGTGATTTTGTTTGCCCTGGTGCATTTCCATCTGATGCGTTTGAACCCTGGGGTATATCACCACCAGTAATAGTTTATACTTTTGTGTAAAAATGCGGTTATGGTAGAGAACTTCATAAGCGTAGCTAATTTTTTCTGTTTTTTCTGCCAATTTTAAAAAATTTTACTATGTAAATTTAATAAGCTCCAATTTTCCCGAGGAGGGGGTCCAGATCCCCTGACCCCCTCCTTTCTAGATCCCCGCATGAAGATTAGTACATGTATCTAAATAATCTAAATATAAATAATCTGTCCTGTTTCACTAATAAATATAAGCATTACTTATCGTTTTTATGTATGCATACAGTGATACACTAGTACTATGATTATAAACAAATCATTGAGATATTATCACATCATACGGAATTATCAATAAATACAATTTTTTTCCTTTTCCTCAGTAAACAACTTATTATGAGTCTTACTTTTGGAATTGTTTTCAATATAGAAGGATACCTACTCTCTTCAATTAAAGGTAGGGATGATAGGGTGCCAATTTGTTCACATTGCCGATTTCTTGTGCAGAGAACAGTAAAACTTTTTAGAAATTTGATTGTGCATGAATATTTCAAAATTAATTGTTGTACATGTTTTTTGTTATAATTCATTCATTAATATATCAACAAGAAAGAATAAAAGCATATGTTTCACAGCCAAGTTAAGTTTCTCTGTAGTTTCCTACCCCCCCCCCCCCCCCCCCCCCGCACCAAAATTGACAATAATTACATATAAGTCATATAAATGTTTACTTTTTTTGTAAGTAAAGATCTAAAGATGTAAATAAGCACTGCAAACAAAGATGTGTGTATTTAATATACTACTACATTACACTTAGCCAGATAAAATGTAGTCAGGATGAAGCTACAAGGAGTGAGTGATGCAAATTTACCAATTTGTCGCCATACACACAGAACACCAAATAAAGAAACTGTGAGTGGTGTGTGGAATGCATAAAAGATGGCGGCAAATTATCTCAAATAATCAGTGCAAAAACCCACAAATAGGCTGTTATTTGTTACATATCCTTATCATTATCATTGATGAAAAATGTTATCGTCCCATAACATAGCCGATTAAGTTAATGTGTACATATTGTCAACGTACATGTAATTCTAATATACAAGAAGGCGGACGTATCAGGCGGGGATCCAGAAAATTAAATTTCAAAAATGATCGGTTGAATTACATTAAATGCGTTGAAAATTGTTTTAAACTATCGCACGGGTCAAAATGCATGATAGAAGCTATGTACAGTGTAATTGGAAACTTTCATTTTATATCAATATGTAGTATTACCTATTATAACAAATGAGAGTATAGCACAACTGCCACAAGCAATACATGTCCTTTACCGGCACCGCCTCCCTCCCCATAAAAAAATGAAACAATTGTCGTTTTATTTGCTAAAATGTGTGTGGTTCAAGATTTTTCTAAAGGACATACCCGATTAGAATTGAAAAAGAGTCGTACGTTTAAAACTACATGTGTAATTTTGTCAAATTTTTAGATTCATTTGGTTATATTTTGGTCCATTTGGGTAAATAGATGCACCAGCGCAGCTCTAATATATATATAATCAGGCCATAAATTCAAAATATTAATAGCTTTAAATCCAGTGGATGAAAAAAAGGAAAGCAAGTCGAACTCGATGAGTGCTAATACCTGTGTTGAATGAATGGTACAGTAGGATATGCGCAAAAAAGTCCCGTCTACTCTTTCCTACCCTATATTTATTGGAATATTAAATCCGATTATAAGAGTCAAAGTAAAAATCAAGTACGGATATGTACCTGTTTATCAAAAGTAAAACTACTCATGATTTATCTACAGTGCATCGTTATGGAGCTACACAAAAAGTTTTATATTAATTTGCCGAGCCAAATAAAACAACTCGGAAAACGAAGAGTAAACAAAGTGGGGACAGAATAACTGGCAAACTAATTAGGACTATATAGCCCCCCCCCCTCTTGAAATGTATAAACAGATTATTGGAGTACAACATCCGCACACAATTTAAAGAACATTTCATATTTTTTTTTATCATTTTCGCTAGCTAATGTAAGACATCACAAATACCCCAAACCCCCTCACGGAAAAGGAAATGCTATGTGATGAGAGAGAGAGAGAGAGAGAGAGAGAGAGAGAGAGAGAGAGAGAGAGAGAGAGTCGATGTAAAATTAAAGCTTGCTAGTTGGTCTGCCCTACCCTAGCTACCTCCTCTCTTTTCTCCTTTTAGAGGCTTAATTATTGTCTATATATGCTTGTAACAAATCAAATTAATTTCAAATTCTAAATCAAAACTGAATTTGACACTACAAAACTCTGTGTGTGTGTGTGTGTGTGTGTGTGTGTGTGTGTGTGTGTGTGTGTGTGTGTGTGTGTGTGTGTGTGTGTGTGTGTGTGTGTCTCTCTCTCTCTCTCTCTCTCTCATCGACAATGGCACTGATACCCTACAATACACTATTCCTATCTGGATTGTTGTCGTTGAGGTTGTAAATCAAGATATATATTATATGGTTTAAAACTTTATGATAACCTATAATTTGACATGTCGATTATTTCATTGAATTTCGTTTCATAGCTATAAAACCACACTCACTTTTTATTATTCAGATTAAACAGATCTTTCTTCGCGAGCCGATTTTTACACAGTTGGGGCGAATACACAACGGGTTAAAATGGTTCGGGGGGAGGATACATACAGGACAAACAAAATCACATAGATTTGCAAAGCCCACAGTGTTATCACTAATTTAATTGTTTATCCTGTGTGGGGTCAATTTATCAATGTTAATTTAACCATTTTATAACCACAATATAAGAGCTATTAAGACATTTATTTGTAGGAAAGAGCATGTACGAATGATCTTTATTTAGAACAGTTTGATGTTGCTAGGATACAGGTTTCAGATCCATGATTTGATTGGTTAATTTAGATATTGAATCTCGAATTTCGAATCTCGAATCTCGTATTTCGAATCTCGTATTTTGAATCTCGAATCTCGAATGATCCTTCTCGGCTTTCGTACGTTTAGCATAAATTCATGCAAATATGAAGAAAATGTCTGAATTTGTTTAAGCCAATTTTTTGCGAAAATTTTACCTTTGAAACCACATCTCTAAAATTTGACATCACTGACCCCAATGTTTTATTATGTCAAAATGATATTGAATACATACATGTATCTACGCAAACTGGATAAATCTTATAAAATTCTTGATATTTGAAATGTTCTTTTTTTCAGATCAAATTGTAACTATTACAAAAATTGTCGATTTTAAGTGCAAAAAGGTCACACAAAAATTTATGCATCTTCGTACAAATTTTTTTAATCCCTCTATTCAGTGTGAACATTGTGCATAATTAAAAAAAGACATTTCAAGGGAAATGTTCGCTTGATCAAAAATACTGACAACAAATCCTAATCAGGCCGAAATCAAATTTTAGGTGCAAAAAGGTCAAATGAAATTGGCCATAACTCAGAAGGATGAACACGGACCTCCAATTATCTTTGTATTTTTCAAGTATGTTTTTTCTACAGATTTCAATGATATACTTCTCAAGAAATTCTTGATACAAGAACATTTACGAGTGGGATACCTTGATATGCGTAGTGTTGTTGTTTATATTTGTTTTTAGAATAAAAAGTAAAAGGCAATTTGACTACTAAAATTTTGTTTTAAAGTGTTGAATATATATGATGCATTCATCAAAAATATAAATGACTGCCGTCATGAGAAAAGGGCCCTTATCTTTTGACGTCACAATGCTAAGAAAACGACGTCAAAGTAGCAGCATTGTAAACGCATTTTTTTAAATTTTCTGTTTGTATTTTTTTTCTGCGTCGTCGTTTTTTTTAATAACTAGAGCCTAACCTTGTTTTAATACCCCTTTAATATTTTTTTTAGTCAAATATTATATGTTGATTTAGAAAATTAACATTTAATAAATAAAATATACACATGCAACATCAATATCTACATATTTTGAACGCGTAATATTGCACACAAGTTGATGCAGAGATATCATAAAAATGCTGCTTTTGCATCCGCTATGAAACTTATACACTACATTTTCCATTCTGTTGTGTGGTGAAAATATGCTCTAATTTGGAAATCACTTCTTTTTTATGAATCATCAAACCAAAGGCCCGTCTCGCATACACTTACTCATTGCAAATAATTGAATGCGAGACTTGTTATGATGATGATGATTTATAAAGTATTCTGAGTAAAATCGTACAACTTTAGTTTGCATATGCAATACATGTATGATTTATTAAAGTAAAAAAACAAACAAACAAACAAAAAACTACACCGCTTACTCGTTGTTGATAAGAGGGGATAAAGGCCGAGACATACCGAATCGATGCAGAGCAGGGTTTTTTTTTCAAATCTAACAGTTATCTGCGCAGTAATTACTGTGAAACAATACAAGTCGAATATTTCAAATCATAAGTTTGGAAGTTCACCGCACGGGAGACGATTCCACACTTTTTAATTAGTTGGAAGGAACACGAGTGAAGCGGCTATTTCTCAATTATAGTGCTACTGCCGACATACAAAATAAATTCTTGCATATTCCATTCATAAAGAATTTGCGATCAAATTTTGAAATTATTTAACGAATTAGAACGCATGTAACTAACGGATTCGAAGAGTGTGAGAAATATTTTCGAAGCGTAAAAATCTACTCTGATATATCGATTTGATTTCGTGGAAAAAAGTGTAACTGGACTGTTTGCAGAACTTTAACTATATCTGGATAATCAAAAAGTTTTATTATCTTTTTAAAAATTGTAAGAAATCTAGAATTTCAGAAAATTATTAATTAATTCTACTTTAAACGATTAAAGACGATGAAAGGAAGTATAGAAGAAAAAAAAATTAATGCAAAACAAAATTTGACGTTCGTGACGTTTTCCACGAGCTACGTCAAAGTCGTGTTAACACCTCTTACTGAAATCGTCATAAAATGCTTAAAACACATATGATCTTGGATATCTTTATATATTTAGGTTCAGAAAGAGTTGGCTAATCGGAATTGTCAAAAAAGTGAGTTTGTGAACTTTTGACCTTAAGGGCCCTTTTCTCGTGACGGCAGTCAAATTGTCTGGTTCAAACATTAATATAAGACTACTTACCTCATACCTACATATTTAACATAGACGTACATGTAACTACGTGTATTCTTATTTAATCTTTCTTTGTGATTTTTATTAATAAAAAAATTGTTACCAAGATATTTGAGACCATGTAATATAAAGAAAGACACAGGATCTTTCATACCAAACTTTTTTGCAATAATTCAGTATATCTTTTGATTTTTCAACTTCATTCAATTTCTGTTTCTTCATCTCATTAACCCACGAATATTTTTTATATTTTCAGATTTTTGTGGAATTCTGACAAGCAGTTTGCCTTAAAACATTTTTTTTGTTTCATATTTATGTTGATTCCAGTAAAATCATACAAACTTCATTTATGTTTACTTTGTTTTTCTTTTCAAAACTTTTTAACAGTTAACTTTAATAAAAATTCTAAAGCAGAAATGTTTGAAAATTTAAAAAATAAGGGGTTATCTGGAACAAGACTGACATTTTTAAAATTGTTGAATACTGGGGCTACTATTAGAAACAAATGCATGCAAAAAAAGTCTCCTACACTTATTTTGTGTATAGATCCACCTTTTTAATTTAAGTAGTGCTACACTGGTGTATCTATTTAACCAAATGGACCCAAAATGAACCAAAATCAGACATTTTTTAAAAGACTCAGTTTTCATTAATAATCTGGTTTTGCCTATTCAAAAATACTTATTTTCTTTAGACATATTTAACATATAAAACAACAATTGCTTTAAAATTAGGTAAAGATGGGAAGGCATGTAATGCTAACACATGTACTGCTTATCAATACTCTCTGAATGCTTAAGCTTGGAAAAAAGAAATGCAGGATTTACAATGGATGTTTTTTTTTAATAGATGTTGTTGATGATTTGAGGTGATGATGACAGAATATACTACTTTTGGTAGGTAAAACATTTATAATTATTGAACAGTTGTGATTTGTTTAAATAAAATTTTGTTGTTCCAAATTTAGTTATTAATTTATCAGTCCTTTGCAAAAGTCTAGAATCACCTTGTCTGTTTTATTATACATGTATTGTTCATATATAAAAAATTTAGTATAATACAATTTACATTTGTCTTTATTTTTATACATGTATATGTTTTTATTTAATGTTGAGTCTGAATTTTTTTAACGGGGACCACACAACCAGTAGAGGGTTTTCAAAATTTATACTATATATGAATATAATGTATAACGAACACAATATTTAAACTATTGTTCCAGCAAACTACAATGCTTTAATTTATGAAGTAATAAGCGCTACTATGTACAAAGTTCAACATAATTTATAACGAAATAAGGATATGTTTTTAAGCTACTAATATGCAAATTAATAATCTGTTATTCGGTCACCTTTTTAATAATACGATTTGCGGCTTATAACCATAAAGTTGTAGAACAAATCGAAGTTTACCTAAAAGACTAAGTTATTGAATGTAATAAAAAGAATTTCTTATGCGAGACCAATGCTCATGGATAGAAACAAAGAACTCGTCGGATACGATCAATCATATACCATTGCAAACCATGAGATATCGTATTACATTTGTATAGATAACTTTTTCGTTTCCTGCAATTTTCTCTAGGTAAAAAGAGATGATATTATAACTCATTTTAATAATTCAATATAACGCGTCATCTGACTGATCTGTTGAAAGTCACGTGACAGGACGAAGAAGTGTTAAGTCTTTCTGAGAATAAATATCAGATCCCACCCCTGCGGAAATCTCGTGAAAATTTATGCCCAGAGTATTTAAAAACGAAGCTAAGCATACGATGCAATCAAAGCCATTATTTGAATCCCAGATTTAATCAAATTCTTTTTTTGTTAAAAAAAAATAAACTTTCTATAGGCCTACTCTGTCCCTAGTTTTTGCTTCCACCACTTTTTGCTCGATATTTCAATAATAGTGAATACATATGTACCTTTGTGCTCAAACTACATTCATCCACTAATATGAAAAATGTCCAGATTATCTGTTTTGAAACGCCCCCTCTACCGCTTCAGGTTTCAATACACATCCAAAAATTGAAAGTCTACGGATATTTTGCCTTGCATCCGCCATTAATAAGCCCGGATGATAATGTTAAAAAATTGCGCGATGTATTCCGAGTGTATTCCGAATGGAGAAAAGATGTAAACATTTCCCTTTACAAATCTCCGTAAGAAAATTGTTTTCGTTTCTGTGAAATTTTATGAGTGAAAAGGGATTATTGTTCAATGAAGATATCTTGGATATATTCCCTTTCATCGATTTCAATTGTATTTCTTTTACAGGTATGTGTATTTTTATAAAAAATTATCAAAAATTTATAGAAGCAATAACTTGGGACAGACTATATATATAATTCGAATGATTTTGAAATGAGAATTTACAAAAAAAAACCTAATATTAGAATTAAACGTTTGTAATATGTATTCATATGTTGTTTGGTAAAACGAACAATTTATCGCATGGATGTTTGTGAGATATGATCATAACATTCCAGCAGAAAAATCACATATCCACTGAGCGTAAACGCTCCAGTTTAATTTTCATCCTCACATGATGTTGCCTTTTCAGTCATAGACGCGAAAGAGTGATTATCATGATGGTACACGTAGATGTAGTGGGCGAGCGCTTTCACAGAAAGGGAAAGAAAATGAAAGCGACAATATAATGTTTATAAGTTGCTCCGATAGAGATAGTGTTGGCGTTGTACTATATACTTCATTTTCAATCCTAATTTCATTATCTTCACATCAATTTTTTACATGCTCCCAAAAAAGTGGGGGGGGGGGGCAACTCCATGATAATTCAATTTTTTATATGTAAATTTTAAAAAATTAGTTGCTGCGAGAAAAAGTTGGGGGGGGGGGGGGCGGCCCCCCTGCCCCCCCCCCCTAATGCTACGTGCCTGCGTTTGTCACAAGGTTTTCTTGCACGTAGTTTACAATTAAGTCATTCAGTAATCAAAACGTTACCTGTGTCACTACATAATTGCAGAAGTAAAACTTTACTAACATATGAAGTAAGATGTATTCAATATACTATGAAAATCTTTGAGCTATACATGATTTGGTGACGTTACCAACCAACCTCCATATTACAGTGAATTTTTTATGCCTGGTATTTATTTCTTGAAAGTTTGTCAAACAATAAATTTTCTTTGAATGATTCTTATTATGATTCATTCTTATGACTGAGATAGATACACACAACCATGGAATTTAAAATTATTTATTTTTAATTATCATTGAACATAAATATGAAAAGACTATTTTTTTTCACCTTGGCAGATTATGTCTGGAGAGTTGTATTGAAAGTTGACAGTAAAGACCAAAGAACACAAACTTGTCTTCAGTACACACTGACAGAAAACGACAAAACCCGTTTCCTTGGCGCATTGGTGGGCGAGAGTAATCCACGATGCCTTAAGCAATTTCTTTTGAAATCAAAAAACCCAGCAGCGGCCAACCTCAAATTACACAATGCAGAATTTATGCCAGATGGTCGTTTTATGCTCACCGTAGAGACAAAGACAAGAAATATTGCATTGTTACAGCAATATGATGTTGAGACGTGTGTTTACAAATGTCTTAAGGAGAACAATTGTTGGGATCTATTGTTGTGCACAGAGACAGGGTATGAATAACTATGATATCTATTTAAATATGATATAAAATGAAACATGTAAATGTCTTCATGTCATTTAAATATCAAAGTTTGATGGTTTAATGGTTAAACAAACCATTATGATAGATCATCTAATTTTTTCGAAAATATGATTGGATAGAATTTGGGATAAAATTTAGTACATATGTTTCAATTATTTGATCTCAAAGACGAGGAGTAATACAGTAAATCTATAAAAAAAACCCACACCTGCACAAGTTATGAATGATTTTACTCCTTAAAAAACTGAATATTATATGTTATCAGCTTGCACCTATCGATTAATATTAAGTATTTATTTCTGGACAAACATCAAACTTGGTAAATAGGTACATGTAGATAGTCTACATTGATTTTAAATTTATGAGGTCAAATAGCAAGAGTCAAACTATTCTTGAAATTGGTTAAGACTAGAATAAACATGGTGTCAGCAAATTTTACATAAAATAGTATATTTAAGAAAATGTCAATTTTAATTTGGGACGTAATGTAAAGGTAGAGTAGTTTTAATCTAAACTTTTGTTACAGTTACAGTTGAATTTACTAAATGCTTTACTGCCAATGAAGAGATTCTTACTTATTTTTTTAAAGTTCAAAATAACTATAATAACATTTTATTGTGTACATAAATGTATTGCATCTTTTAAACTAGGAAGAATGTTCGTATTGTTTTAAATTGTATTAAATTATTAAATTGTTTTGATAAATGACCGAAGTCATTATCTATAAACTGCTATTGCTTTTATTAAATAATCTTTGGTTTATTTGCAGTGTAATATTATATCCAGAGGAATTGCTGAAAGAGTACAAAGAGTTGAAGGTATAGTTTAGCAGCATTTAATTTTTTGCATTTACGTCAACTAAATCTTAGATCTATAAATCTGACTGCACGACCCAATGAGTATTATTGTCAGGATATGAAACTGTCACCCCTAAAAATGTACAAAATGTTAGTATTAGAGGTTTCTTCTACTTTCTTATCAATTTACACAGGTAAAATTGCAACATATGTTTCGAGTAACATATGTTGAACATACGTTAAACATATGAATTTTTCACAGTATGTTGAACATATGTTTGAAATATATTGTTAACATATGTTTGAAAAATACGTTAAACATATTACAGACTCAAAACATATGTTGAACATATATTTGTGGTAATCATATGTTCAACGTATGTTTAACATATTTTGAACATATGTTTGTTTAAAACATATGATCAGCATATGTTTTCAATTTGCGTTATGTTGATTAAACATGTTTGTTGGCTTAAATTTTTACATATGTACTAATGAATACGTGTATAAACAAATTATATAATCAACATTAGCCATGCAATTTTTTCATATGAAGTGTTTCGTTAACAAATCCGGATTTAAGCCTGAATCGGTTTTAAATTTAGTGTTCAGAAACACACGTCATATTTTACGTCACGGAGGCAGAAGATCAATCTGCAGGATGGATTTTAACTTGTACTTATAAGGTAAAAATGCGTTTTCATTTACCTATTTAAAAATTATATAGTGGCAATGAGTCAATCTACGGGCTGTAGTTGTGTTCTTCTAGAAAATTCGGATTGAAAAACCATACTGTATAAAATAATGTAATGTCAACAACCGACGGTCATCATTGTTGTTAAACTTTTTAAAAACCAGCTCTATAATTGAACCTCTAAGGCTGTTGAAATTGTTTTAAAAATACAGTGAATAAATCATACAGTAATTACCATGTTTACGAATGAGAGAATGTAGAACATCTCAGAAAAGTTTAGGTCTGTAAATTTCTTCACACAAAGCTACAACTCAACAGCTTACTGTCTATAGTTTATTAAGACCTTACAAGTTTAATAGTAAACAAGCATAAAAATGTAGATTTGAAAAATATATTAAGATCAGACGCATGATTTAAAATCTTGGAAAGTGAAAGTAGCCCCCCGAACTAGAGCAAAGCTCATTGCAAAGCAACGAGTATGTCATATTGCTGTTTTAAATCAGTTATTAATGAAAAAAGTCTTTACAATCCCACAGGGAAATTCCTAATGAATTATTTTGTGTCAACACAAATTGTACAATTATATATATATCTTTTCATTGAAATATTTATATCAATTCAATTCATTTTTCTTTTTAAAAAATCTTTATCAATATTTATAGTGTAATTTTTATTACATGCTAATTGCAAAAAGTGTTTTTATTTAAGGAATGCAGTGACTAGTGGACACATCACAGATGTCATCAAATAACACAGTGTCAGAAATTATGAAGAAGTAAGTACATAATTATAAAAATGTCTTACATTTCTTCAAAACTGCAGCATGATGTATATTTTTTTAAACTTGTAATATTATTGTAGTAAAGTTAATTAGGTTCAATGAATATCAAATACTAGTAATGAGTAACACTGTTTGACATAGTATTATAATTTGTAGCAAATGGATGTAGTAGTGCAGAGGTTTTTAAGATTTCTTGGATGCAGTCTGAAGACGATGAAGTGATGAAAGATCCAGGATCCAGATATTCGTCCTGAGCTCAAAGATATCTGCACAACATTTGCTATACAAGTTATGGTAATTAAATTTAAACATGGCTCTGACTGTATGATTGATTCTAATTATAAAATGTTCTTAGTTCTAATGATTTTTTGCAAGATTTTAAAATCTCACTTTGTAAAAATAACACAAATATATTAATGGTTTTCCACTTCTTAATTTGAAAATTTTTCAAAGGTCTGATGGTGGTTACTTGCATTTGTATTAATATTTTAGACAGAAGTTTAGACTTGACTTGTGAAATGATAAACAGCACATCGAAAAAGAAGTTGGATAAAAAGTGGGATTAATGCAGGTATATAGTTATTAATTTCTCTCTCTCTCTCTCTCTCTCTCTCTCTCTCTCTCTCTCTCTCTCTCCCCAGAACTTACAATGATGTAAGTATTCAACAAAATTTACTTAAGGAATAGAATGAAAAAACTTAACTCATGTTGTATTTGCAACTTGATCTTGATACTCTTCAAACTTTTATTTTAATAATGGAACAACTGAGGCAATTATAAACTTATAAACCATCTTAAAAAATGTTACATTCTCTGTTTCTTTTTCAGAAACTATTAAAGCTGCAGTGAGTGAGAACCATTCACAGGAGAATAACAAACTTGTCTATATGATATTTGCAAAAATAAAAATGATATGTATATTTATCTCTGGTTTTTTTTCCATCAGATAGCTGGAGCTGCAAAATTAATGCAATTTTTAAAAGACCCAGTGTTATAAAAACAGGATAATCAGTTGAAGAGGGAAATTCAGAAAGAGAATTTGTACCAACAATGAATTATAAAATAAAAAAAAATATTTAAAGGCATATTTTCAAATATGCATAAGACATATGTGATACATGTTGTGTAAATAATCCAAAAGGATAAAGAAAATGAGTAAACACAAAAATGAAATTAACATATGTTCAACATATGTCTAACATATATTTATAAACATATGGTAATCATATGGTTATCAAAAACATATGTTTAATATATGTTTAACATATGATGAACAATGTTTATGAACATATGTTTAACATATGGTGCTCGTTTTTTATGGCGAACATATGTTTCAGAACATATGTTCAACATATGTTAAACATATGTTGAACATATGTTGCAATTTAACCTGTGTACACCCATGGGTTATTAATCATTGAATTAACGTTAACTGGTAAAATGTGTGTTATTGGTTTAAAAAAATAACCAAATGATGCAACCCTTTGTTTTTAACAAGCATCAACAGTTCTTTGATTTAATTATTTCCAGGTTGACACCAAACACTATTGTAAACCTGACAAGGTGAAGGTTAGGGGTATGTATAATAACTTTTAAATTTGTAATTGTAACATCAGTAGAATTTGCTTTTTCATACTTTTTACTGTGTTGGCCGTTTGATAATTCGAGTGTAATTAGTCTAGTCTAGGTATTTAATTCGAACTCTTCAATATCCCGGTAAACTTTTAACATTGCTCTCTATTAATTCTTATTATCGAAAACATGACCTATTGAACCCGTTAAAAACTTTTTTTCTCTTCTGAAGGTTTGTATTAAGAAATATCTTGGCAAATGTAAAGATGTGTTATCAACATTTATTTTCAAATACGTGAATCAAGAATAACATGTTTCTTTTGGAGGGCTGTATTTGCACCATAAATGTAACCTGAGAATAGGTTGACTAAAATAAGTAAGCCAAATATTTCGTATCTCATCGAAATTTGAAAAGAAAATTCCTCAGTTTTAATTTTTTTTACAGAGTTACAGAAATCTTATGGTTACGCATAATTTACTTTTTTAATTTCCGAGTACCACCATATCAGTGTTCGATTTCTATTGCTTTTCGCTACACACTCCTATATCAGGCCGAGAGCTTATATTTACAAAATTATTTAATTCCCGTGGCTTAATCATAAGGCATGAACATGTATATCGTTATTATCATGTGAGTGCATTTATGTTATTCATACTTTTTTCTGTTTATCCTCTAATCTATCATTCTTTCATTCTATATACTAGTACCCTACATGTTAAATGACCGCAGTACATATCTATACATGTTATTGAATTATGATATGAATTTTAGATTTTGTCTGGGATGTTAATTTAAAAAAAAAGAATGGAGCTCTGATGATTATTCCCAAAACTGAGATTCCAATATTCAGAGACATTTTAATAGAAGGATTAAAATATCATGCAAATCAATGCAAAAATAAAGCATTTGAACTGTATGAAATTAGTTTTGAGGAAACAAAAGACGGTGCCAAGTTGATTGTAACTCTTAACCCTCTGGTTGATGACGAAAATATTTTGCAAACAACAATAGACACAATTGAAGAGTGGATCAGCTCTTCCTTTAAGAAGAATGGCCATGAAAATGTTACTATTTTCTATGATGAAGATAGGTAAGACTTAATTTTTTAAACTCTTTTGTAATTATTATCAAAGCATTGAATGATAATTATGTTGTGGAGAAAAAACTATTGAAAAACATTGGTTAGCTAGTTATACATTTTTTATGCCATAAAACAGTTGCAATGGCGACGAAACAATACTTTTAGAAAATTGATGTTTTTATCTAGTTTAATTTTAGCCTAATTTTTGTTTATCGTCAGGCCAACTATATACAAAAATAAGAAATTACGATTTTTAAACTGATACTGAATTAATTTTCTAGAACCGACGTACGCGCAATCATTCATACCCGAAGTGGTTAGCACCTGTGTACTCATTTGATAAATGATTCGATAACATGAAACAGTTTTTAAAAAAATAAGAAGAACAGCAAAATAATACGGTTATCAATTTACTAAATACAGTAATTTATCTAAAATGAATGTAAATGAAATATTTACAGCCTTTATAATTCAAAACATTATTGATAAGCACCAGAGGAAAAAAAAACCAGGGGTTCTGAAACGGTTCATCATTTAGAATTGTTTGAATGCAGGCTTAGCTAACCAATGTTCACTCTTAGAGGAGGGGATCTTATCTGAACACAAACTGAATTGCGGGTGACCACATTTCATTCCGGTGTAATGAAGAATAATGACCCACGTAGAATAATGATCGGGGTCATTTTTCGACGTAGAATAATGACCCCCGGTCATTATTCTACGTAGAAAAATGACCCCTTTGCCTGAAAAATAAGTGTCATTTTCATAAAAATGAGCACACTCCACATGAAGAAAAGTGACCCCTGTAGAATAATGACTCCCTTGTAGATTAAAGTTTTTTCAGTTTATTTTTTTATTATTTGTGAAATAGTCTGTACACTATTGTAACTTTACTGCTGCAGTTTACAGAAAGTGACAGAAATTATAATTCATATTTAAATAAACTTAAAGTGAAAAAGGGGTATATCTTAGAAAATAAAAAACCTTCCGTTATAACAAGACATTGACGTATTGCATCGGGGTATGGTTGTCATCTTAAAGGGGCATGGTCACGATTTTAGTCAAAACTTATTTTTCCGATTTTAATGTTCACAATGCTTCAGTAAGGCATTTTTAATAGGCAACCAAAATCTGAGTGTCATTCGTTGAGTTATAAGCAAGTTACAGAGCTTGCCATTCTTTGCTATGTAAACGAAGCCATTGTTTACATTTTGAATGTTGAAGTGAAAATTCCAATTTTAGACCTAATGAAGTGTTAAACGTAAGGAACTGTTTATTTATGCTTAAAATGAATAAGAAGATAGACAAATCAGCTTGAAAAAGATTTTTACTGGTATATTGAACCTATATAAACGACAACAGGGCACGAACCTTGTAATCATGACTGAGAATTGTGAGCCCTGTATCTTGCCTATAACTTTACAACTGACCCTCAAATTCCATTTGATCAGTAGAAATGCTTTCCTTAAGCATTGTAAATAATGAACACAGAAAAATAAAATTTGACCAAAATCGTGACCATGCCCCTTTAACAATTACATTTACATATATGGATAGGGCCACTTAGACCTTAGGGCGAAGATGCGAAGTTGCAAAGGCGATTGTGTGAAGGCGAAGGAGTAAAAGTGCGAAGATGCGACGACGAAGCGCGAAGATGTGATGCCTTTAAAGTGCGAAGGTGCGAAGGCGAAGGAGCGATACTAGCTACTATCGCTCCTTCCCAAATTCGCAGTTTGGCCTCCGCATCTTCGCACTTTCGCCTTCGCCTTTTTTGATTGCATTCAGCAAGTCTCGGTCGATTACATAGAATTTAATGCAGGCACCGTACTTGCCAAGGTTTTCTGATTAATCCAGGCTATTATTGGTACGCATGCGCTAGGCAATCGCGCTTAATATGAATGTTTATAAATATTTTGATGTGTACATGTGACATATATGTTTACCAGCACTGGCTATGCCTAATTATTATATAGTCCACATAAAATTTAATGTACACCATAATGTATACATATGCACTTCCAGACTCGTGTCACTTACCAGCTGTCTGTTTACCGTGGACCAAACACAGTAACATTCTAATTTCATTATGCGACACTCCTTGCTCATGCATGGATCTAGAGGGGGAGAGGGGGTCCGCCCCCCGGAAAATTTAATATTAATAATTTCACGCAGTAAAAGGGGAGAGGGGGTCCTGACCCTTTCCCCCTGGATAATTTAATTTTATTCATTTTATAAAAATAACATTTCCAAAATATGCCTCTGAACCCTAAAACGATAGAGAGCTCCGCAATTATAAAACATAGGTAATCACAGATTACAAAGCTCACCAAGACGAGGCATCACCTTTATGAGGCATAAACTTAATGAGACCACATTTATCATATTATATGAAAACCATCCTTTATAATCTTGGATATTCATGGATTCTTCGCCTCGCCGTCTATGAGATTGATCAACCCAATATTTTCCGTAGTAAGTCAGTAACTAACCTAATAAGTAATAATATAGTATGATATTATATTGTATGATATTGTATCATGTTTGATAAATAATATGATATTGTATTATATGATACAATATAATTTGATACAATATTGTATCATATCGAATGGTACAATGTCATGGGATAAAATAAAATATTATATAATATCATATCAAATGATACAATATCATGGGATAAAATAAAATATTATAAAATACAATTATATTATATATATTGTATCATATGATACAATAATATATTTAACAACATCAAAAAATACAATTTCATGTGATATGATAACATATCATATAAACCAATATCATATTATACAATATCGTATGATACAATATTTTATAATATTACAATATCATATATACAATTTCATTTGATATAATTCTATATTACAGAAACCAATATCATATTACTGAATACTGTAAGATACAATATCATAGAATATGCAATATTATATCATAGGATGCAATATTATATATTGCAATATCATATGTAATAGTATCATGTGATTAAATAATTAATTAATAATACAATATAATATTATACAATATTATGTCATAATATATAATACTATACATAACAATATCATGATACAAAATCATATCATAAAATATAAAAAAAATAATACAATATTATTTCGTATCATATAACGTTTTTCAATATAACATATGGTATTATATTTTCTCCTATTAAACAATAGTGTTTCATATCATACAATACTATATCATAGGAATCATGTTATATCATTTAACAACAACCTCATCTATCTATCAAGCAGGTTTGAGTGAGGTAGGAGATTTCTATAGCATCCTTGATAATGGAGATCATGCTCTGCATCTGAAGCAACCTCTGCCTTTCATTTATAATTTAGTTAAATCAACTATGCAAGCTATCATCTATAAAACATGTGACCTGTTCCAAAAAACTAAACTTCATCAAGCATCATAAACCTATGGTTCAGATTCAGCATTCAAGCCTGGCAGGTGCATCAGTATCATACATGTAAGACCATATATCCATGCAAATTTGGTGAAGTTAGGACCAGTAATAACTACGATATCATCATCAGAGGACACCGGCAATCAAAACCTTTACCTCCTCCAGCAAACTAAGATTGACAATTCATTCACCAATGAATATTGCTTAATATATTATTAAAACAATTATTCTTTCATGATTATTGTTCGTAAATTATCACACAATACCCTCATTGTGTATGAATCTTTCTTTATTTGTGTCATTTCGTGTGCTTGCTACGGATTTGAAAAACTATATACAGCGATTTACTTACGGGATAACCTATTTCTTTTCATGTTTACAGGGGGGTCATTTTTCTATGGGGGTCATTTTTCTTCATGTTTAACATGAAGAAAAATAACCCCTGGGTCTTTTTTCTTCAGAAAAATCCAATAATTCTTCAGCTAGGGGGGTCATTATTCTACGTTGGAAAATGACCCCTAGTCATTATTCTACGGGGGTCATTATTCTTCATTACACCGGCAGACTATGAATTTATTTAATGATTAAATCTGCATGTCGCCAAGTACTTAAATATTCTAAAATTATCTTAACTATTTGCATGATATTTTTTTTTTTTGCTTAAGGAATACGTTTACTCAGGGTCACGGAAATTCCACTCATAGGAACAAAGAAAAACTACCAAGTGTACATTGTAGTCATACCAAGTAACTAGTTTAATGACCAATTTTTCAACGTATTATCATTAATGTTGTTGTACTATCAAATGGGTACAACATGCAAAAAAAAATGGGTAAAGTTCAGAAAATTGATATAGAATTTCAGATTGGAATAATTTTAAACAATATTGCTTAAACTTAAGTCATTGACAGTACTAGTATTTGAAAGTAAAAAATGACTGTCAAAGTTCTATAACATGAGAAAGATCGATCTTTATTATCAACTGTTCCTTTTTTTAACTCTGAGTAAAAACATCCTTAATAACAATAAACTGATGAGGAAAAGAATTGAAAAAAGAATAAAATTCAGAAAATAAAATCAATAGCAGGGATCAACGACGTAAAATGTTCAAATGGCATAAAATGATTTAAAAAGTTAGAACCATTTTTTCTTGACTTTTAAAAAGTGTGTACTACATACATGTATGCCGAACTATGTCGACAGAAATCATAAGAGTATGTTAAATTATGACCTTCGGCATACAAATATCTGCCTAACTGCGTAGGAACAAACCTCTTTTAAGAGATTTCCTCCACTGATAAAATTATTATTATTGCACTCCAAATTAAATAAACAATCTAATGTTTATCATTTTTACACAAAACAAAGTTAAAGATATGCAACTTGAAAACAATGATACTATATTACAATGTATATTTGACTTGGGTCAGCTGTACTAAAATACATACTGTGGAATCATTAACATTCGTGGGGGCCAATTTTAGTGGATTGCTTCAAATTCACAGGTTCGTGGGGATGTAATTTCATACACACAAAAGGAATTATGACAGTATAACTCTAATTCATTAATTCATGGAGGATGGTTATGCGTGGACGAAAGGTACCCACGAATTCCACGAAAATGGAGCTGCCGCGAAATCTAATGATTCCACAGTAGAAATAATAAAAGTATCAAGAGTGAGAAAAAGTCATTTGAAGAAAAAACATGGAAGACAGTCTACCTCGTATATCTTTGTAATAAAATACAGAAGTCTCTAGATTATTTTACATCACACGCTGTCATAAAGTATGAAAATATAAGGTCTCGCAGAATATTTGTTATAAATTAATTTATCAGGATTTGTGATATTGTTTTGCGTACTAAGATAAAATGGAATTTATTTTGTCCTACAAAAAAGCAAAGTCTTTCACATAGTGGAGTACGTTCCTATTTTGCCAGTTCAACTGGCAGGTGGTAATTGTGGTTTCGGGTTTTCCCCCTAAATTTCAGAGTTAAAAATTCCAAATACGTTTCGTTTTCAAAATGAAAGGGCCACAGAGGGGGGGGGGTGGAGACGGACAGATTTTAACTTCTGCAAAAGCATTCCCATGTACTGTAGATTCAAGTTTGTTCAATCGTGATCCCCTTGGTAGGGTGGGATTAGCCCTTTAGGAGTACATAAAGAAAAATATTTTAGAATCTTCTTCTCAAAAATGCTTTAACTTGTTTGTAAGCATCCCCAGAAAGTAATGATTCAAGTTTGATCAAATCATGATCCCTGTTGGTTTGGTGGGCCCACAGTGTGGGTGGGAGTGGGGTATCGAATATCCACATAAGAATATATCGAGAATGTGTTTTTTTCTTACAAATCCATTGTGATATGTCTATATAAAAACGTCCTGTTACAAAATGGGTTATATGTTTAACATAGAAATATCAGGGGGGAAAATTGAGAACTCTTTTATACAAGCAAACGACTCCATAAAGCTCAAGTGTGCGATGTGGACCATGGGCCTCATGTTATGAAAATAAAATAGTACGGCAAGAGTTTGGTTTATTTGGGCCATGGTAAGATTTTTTGGCTATTACAGTATCAAATAACTTTCCATATTAAAACAGAAAGTTAAAAACTTTTGCCTTTTTACACCAGCAGAATCAGTCTCTTTTTAAAGTTAGAAAAATTCAAATGAAATAAAAATAATTTTTTATGGGCTTACAAAATGTGTGATGGGAATGTTTTGGAACGGGAATCGTTTGGTTTTGTCTCACCCGAATGTTTTGGTTAATTCAAAACGCATGTTATGCATCGATGTAAACAAAACAAATGTCAGAAATAATAGTAAACTTAACGTACACAGTTTAATTTAGATTTGCTAGAACATTATTCATATTTAGACTCTATTTAAAGCGATTTCAAAGTCATAATAGATTCATCTCCGCCTTGACGTCAGGGCGAATTTTAATAGGAGGCGAAATAACGCGATACCCTTTTTGCTTTGTTAAAAAAATTGTGCACATCATGCATTTTGCATAGGCGTCGGACCCGGGGGGGGGGGGCTAGGGGGTCTTAGCCCCCCACTTTTTTTGCAAAGCTATACCTAACCATTAGGCACATAGTATGAGAGAGGGTTCAGCCCCCCCCCCCACTTTTTCTCGCATGAAAGATTATTGTCCCTAAAGTTACCTTGACAGATTGAGAAGTTGGATTCAGAAGCATACTAGCCCCCCCCCCCCCTCCCCCCGGAATCGGAATTTCATGATTTAAAAATTTGGTAGGTAAATATTTTTATTTGGAAGTATAGGTATACTCCCCCCCCCCCCCCCCGGATTAGGAATGTCATGATTTGGGAAAAAAAATTTTGGTAGGTAATATTTTTTATTTGGAATTATAGGTAGTATACTACAATTCCATAGGATCTCCGTATTGGTGCAAAATTAATTTTGTTCATGCGGGGCTGACTTCGTTCTGAAAAGATCGTTTTCATATTTAACTTTGTTGAGATAAAATGTTTTTTTTTAAATCCAGGTTGAACAAACTAACAGTATATAAATCAAAACTAGATAAAACACATCACCATGTTTACCAGTCGTCTTTTTCAGCAGCCATGACTGTTCTCGCGTGATTTTCTGGGATTTACACTGGGAGTTTTGATGGGCTTGATAACGTGAAAGTCAGTATAAATGAGCGATCTAACTTCGTTTTATCATTAAATCATCATTTAAGGAAAGTGTATATACACTGTAATGGAAAATTCATATTTACCGCATTAATTATGTTTAAAAAAGTGGAATTCCTATACTCAGTTAAAGATCCGCTCCTGAATTCTCATTGGCTGTCCCAAAATTAAATTGATCAATGTCAGTAAACATGGCGGACAAAGGACTACCGGTATGTGCAGTATTGTCAAATATCTGCCCCCAATTTTAACTATATTGTTTTACAATGAAATCTTTAAAAATCATTGTACAGTGCACGCCTATCACTTTAATCTTGATTTTACTTATCATTGCGTATTCGCTTTGTATCTATGACGTCACCCAAATGACCCTATTCCCGCAAATTTGCAAACAAATGAAAATATTCTCATTATTGCTTTTATTTGCATTCGGAAATATAGAGCGCAGGTCTGCTTAAGTACGATTTTAACATATGTTTTTCTTCAGATAATTATACACATTATACTAAACCAAAGTACTGATTACTGAAAAGCTCTGACCCAGCTTCTGTATGCATAATACACACACACACACACACACACACATATATATATATATATATATATGTATGTATATATATATATATGTATGTATATATATATATATATATATATATATATATATATATATATATATATATATATATATATATATATATATATAATGTGTAACATTTAAGCTTCTGTATTTCCTAATCACTGCGTGGCAGTCCCTGCAATGATGTAAGTAAGCCCCCTACATTAAATCCACAATACCCCGTACATTAGATTCACAATAGCCCGTGCAGTTATGTGCATTAACCCCTGAAACTGGTTTCATAACTAGTTTAAGGTCAAGATCTAGTAAATGATTCCAAAGTGTCTTTTCGGTGCTAGAACCATTATGACGTCATAATTGATTTTGGTGAATTTTTTCGCGTATTTTACGGCTTTAAAGGAATTATGTAGAAAATAACACAATATTTTGACATTCTATATTTAATCACGGGAAAAGTAATCCCGGTACCTATATTCAATTTGACATCATTTTAAAGAGGAGGTCAAGAGCTTGTTTAATGCCGTTTTTGGAGAGACTGCAGGCAATCAACATATATTTCATTAGTCAAAAATGGACAAAAATCCGAGATTTGTTACTTATACCCTTCATATTTCATAGAAAATGGTTGTTTAAAACATGATTTTTCATTGTGTTTACCAAAAATTTAAGCCCCGGTACACCCTATGAAACAAAGATATTGTTATGAAGCATCCTTGAAAGAATTTATATCTTGAATTTCAAAAACCTGTATGCACCTTTCATTTACTAGATCTTGACCTTAAATGTATACTTCTGCTCATAGGGGGCGGTTATTCGATGCACCGGAAGTAGAAGTCTAACGACAATAAAGCACAGAGCTATGCTTAGCGCGTAAAAATGATACTTAAGCAAGCATGCGCTCGATGTTTCCCAGTCGAAAACCATCGGAAAACACCCACATTTTGCTACAAAACATCAATTTATCAAAATAAGGCATTCTTCATGACGTCATTCTACATTATGACGTCAGTGTGGTTATAACCTTTTACACATTTATTTTTAACATGATTTTAACTATCTTTCACCTTATTTTTTAAGCTCGTTTTAAAACTTTAATTTTGGGGGCAAAAAATGCATAATACCGCACATAGTCCTTTAACTTGCGTTGTTGAACACGAAAAAAAAATGATATATGTACAATACTTGATATTTTGGATTTAATTTATGCCATAAACAACTACAATGTTTGAGTTCAAGTAAGAAATGCAAATGTAATTGTCGTTTATATACTATTTGAACCGAAATCGTTGCGGGAGTGAATCACTCACGCACTTGCACCGATCTTATGGAGTTGTAGTCCCCCCCCCCCCAAAAAAAAAAAGAAAATCGGAAGAGGGCTACATTATTGCAGCAAATTATCCACATACTTAGCATAACCATCGTTGAAAGGCGTAAACAAAGTTTGATATAAAATCGATATATCGGACCAAGCAGCTTTAAAACTTTATATACGCGCAGTAAGAGCAATATACGTACATGCATGAATAAAAAATAATGTAACTATACTGTTTATAAATTATATTATGTTGCCTGTAAAAGAATCTTTTCAGACGTTGCTCATCGACGCCTTGAACAAGGACATTTTTTGTCACTCATTAGTCTTAGCTAGATACATCTCTGATAAAAATACTTTGTTTGTTCAAGCATGTGCTCAATGTTTATCCAAATAACCAAAGGTTCAAGTGAGCTATTCTGATCACCTGTTGTCAGTCCGTCCGTCTTTTACATTCTAACCATACAGCAATGAATATGAACAGAAAACGGGAATTAGAAAATCATTTAAACCACCTATATGATAAAACAGCACAAGGGCGCACATTCGTTCGAGAGCAAATTGAGTTAGTGATGGTGGAAAAAATACTTAATATTTTCTTAGTTTAGAAAAGAAGCACCAAACACAAAATGTTATCCACGAAGTTTTAAGCAAAAAAATCTTCTCACCGAAGATGACGATATTCTTGGTGCAATGTGTGACAATTATGAAAACCTGTATAGTTCAAAATTAGTATCAAATAAAGACATCGACTTATATTTGAAAAATTGTAAAGTTAATACACTATCTGAATCTGATAAAAATAAGTGTGATTCATTTCCGTCAATGAATGATTGTAAAGAGACCGTTATGAATTTAAGATCAAATAAATCCCCGGGCATCGATGGTATACATATCCAATGAATTTTATCAATATTTCTGGCATCAATTATCAATTAACTCCTCTCTAATTCCACCGCTGTTAGTCAATTTTCCGTGATTTTTATTTTATTTGAGACCAGTTTTATGTCAAAAACGTTTGTTAATATTATATGCACATCGCTTTACTTAAATGTACTGTTAATGTTTCTCAATTTTCCCACATTTCTCACATTCTGTGTGTTTCTTTATATTACTACTGTTTGTAATTACGTTTTTCCGGATAAAAATCTTTTCTTCCATGTCTTGTTTCTGTCCATTATTTGATTTTTTAACCGTTAGGACTACTATTGTTTTGTTAAGGTATATGGTATGGAATTCTGAACAATTTTGAATCATGTTAAACTAGCTAAATATGTATTGTTAGATAACAATGAAAGTGAAATAAACCAAGTTCACATCACTGAAAACATATTCGCAAGTCCGCAATTTTAATTTGTCACGTTAGATGTTTTTAAAGACTTGTCTGCCCTTGATAATTTTGTCAAAATATATGCAATAAATGATCAATTTTAATAAGAAGATTGTTTAGGGATGTATTCACCAAGAGATTTGATTGAATTTCAGATAACTTTTTACAATATCTTAATAACATAAATGCTGCTAAATGTTAAATTTGAGGTGCTATTACTATGGAATCATCAGCGCTCGTAACTTTTGTGGGTAACCCTTGCCCCACGAATTTACAAATTATCCTGATTACACTACCAACGAAATTACGTCCCCACGAACCAAGAAAATTTTGGTTACCGGCGAACATTGACCCCCACGAATAAAAATAATTTCACAGAAGTTGGACAATAATCAAATTTTTGTAAATTTCTTTCGTGGAGTATTTTTTTTTTTGATAACATCTTCAAAATGCTACCATGATCATAAAAATCGAACCATTCATTTATCTGTTACAAAATGTCCTTATACATCGAATACCTTAAGTATGCAAAATGAAATCGCACGTAATTGATTTTAAATTTATTTATTTTATGTCGAGGAGTGTCAGTTTATCTATCTATATATAATTTTTAATTTTTTTTTGCAGTGCTGATGAAAGAGAAGTTGAAACAAATAACGTATGTAATAATTCTCACTAAGCTGAGGATTCAACTCATCTTTTCTTTAAGGATTACGTTTACTCAGGGGCGAAAAAAAATCCACTAATAGGAACGAAAAACTACTTATTCTACATTGTAGCCCCACTATTGTGGTACTATTTTTCACTTTCAAATAACTAGGTCAATGACCTACTTTCTCTGCTAGTGAGATCTAAATGTTTTTTGAAAAAATTGTCAAAATTGTCCACCATTTTCAAGGTTTTCTTTATTTTGTAATTATTAGAAATAATAAAACAATTTGCAGGTTGGGAAATTATAAAATACGAATAGCTTTTCTAATTTTATATTTGACTGAATCATAAGGATTCAGTCAAATCTCATATCAAAGCTCATATTTTAAGTTTAATTTAGTCCGAATTTCCTCTATCAATTTCCAAAATTGTACCCATTTTTGATCGAGTTTCACAAAAAACTGACTATTAGGAGCTCCAAACCATTCATTGCCTTAAACTGTTTTTGTTGTCTGTATTATGTTGACATTAACATTATATAAGGTCAATGATAAAAATTTCGAGATATATTATCTTGAATCGATTTCATGTATTTTAAAGATTTTTCCAATTGCGTGCCAGCCAATGATATAAATTTATAGACGAGTAAATACAACCATAAAATATGTAAAATGATATGAAAAAACATATAGAACATAACTTTTGCAATTACATTGCAACAGAAAGTTTTAAGAGAAAAAAAGAAAATGAAAAAATTATTCCGATTTTCCTCTGTTTTAATATTAATCTACCTTTGTCGGAGCATATCTTCCTCATATAAACAAAATCATGGATATCAATATCGATATTTGTTAATAACGTTGTTATTTTGTGTTTTTAAAACAACTTTGGACTTCAGATGTTGAACTTTGTAAAAATATTTTTTGAAATCTCAAACCCTGAGTTAACGTAATCCTTAAACAAATGTTGCCGTTGTCGGTAATGTTTTCCAATTTTGTAATCTTTAGAACCACAGGGCTATATCCAACCAAACTTGGCAGAAAGCATTATTAAGTAAAAGGGTTGTAAGTTTATCTAAGTGATTGGCCATGTTTTTTAAGGGGTCCAAGAATTGCCTGTTAAGGTTTAATGACACACCTGGAACAAGTCACTCAAATTAACAGTCAATTATTTGATTATGAAATACATATGATGATAAATAAACTGTACGTATGTCAAATAAGCGAAAAATTTGCAGTTTGGATATAAAAAATGAACACTAAGGCTGCAGAATATATTTTTATCGAATTAATCTAGAGGGCTGTTATTACGTTTTCAAAAAGTGTTTCTTTGATTTTTATATCGAATTTAAGATATGGATAATAATTATGTATGCAAATGTTTAATTTATTAAACCTTTAAATTGGCTCGTTTTCAGCTTTGTCCCGAATTTTTTTTTTCATTTTAGTGTGACATATCACATTTGGTTTATGATTCTTGCATTTGCAGCGAGGCTCAGAAGTGGGTGTAAATCTGGACAATTCTCAAACCTCATATCCATTGTCTTCTTCAAATAAAGAATTAGGACTGCCTTCCACGTTTTCATCAAATAGCGAAGCAACCTTTGTTGCAGCAGCTAGAGTATCAGCAATCACAGATGAGAAAAATCCAACAAAAGCTTCGTCACACCTTACTTCACATGAAGATAGAGATAGAATGAGTGACGGTCAACCACCGCATGGTACCAAAAAATCAGGCGTAACAGGCGGCGTGTCTTCTATTATAACACATGATGAAATTGGAACACAGCCTTCTAAAGGCACAGATGTGGACAATCCTGAAGGGCTTAAACAGCAAGATTTGAAAAATCAATATTTCACTATAGGTAAAAACCAATGTGTAAGCCACCATTATATATATATATATATATATATATATATATATATATATATATATATATATATATATATATATATATATATATATATATATATATATTTCTTGGAACGAGTTAACAAATACAAAGATTTCTGGCTATGAATTAACAAAAACTTAATTACGGGCCGCCAGAAGGCGGTCCGTTATTTGATATACATTTAGATATTGTAACTGTGTTTCTGCGGGATAGTTTTTTTTAATATAATTAATATTATACTTATTTTTTATTGAATTTAAAGTAAATTTGCATATAGAAATATGTTTTTTCCATAAAAAATATTACACATGTTTTGTTCTACTTGTAAATGTATAGTATGTCATAGACAGTCGTGTAAGGTGCGTTTTTATCGAGACAATCATCTTCTCGGAAAATTTCGGAGTTTTTCGTTCTTTTCAAAACAATGTATCAAGATCGGTATACGGGACATGCTTAAGACCTGAAATACTAAAGATCTAAATGACATGAAATTTTATATAAATGATATGTTTGATTATGAAATATCAATTATTAATGCAAAATATGAAGGACCTGAAAATTTGAGCTGAAATTGGAGCTGACTTTTGAGAAAATCATGCAATCAAATAAGCATGATTACTAGTATTCAATTACATGAGGTTCTCAAAAGTATTTTAATGAACAAGGTCGGCTAAAATGTTCATGTCTTTCATATTTTTGCATAAATTATTGATATTTCATGAAACATATCATTTCATCAAACATATCATTTACATGTATATAGAATTTCATGTCATTCAGGTCTTTAGTATTTCATAGACTTTCATTAACTTCATACACTGCAGTGTAGATAAGATTTATTATTCCATTTAGGAAAAAGGAAAAAATTATCCGGCTTAATTTTTACACTTAAAATTGTGCAGTTTCTACCAGATGAGTATATGATCTTACACGTACCTTTAAAATAATCCATTTCTATTTTATTATGAAATCATAAAAACTAATGCAATTAGTTTAATTCAAAACAATGCAACAAAAAATAAAAATGATTTGAAATACATAATCTCCAAGAGAATAATGATGAGTTGAACTTTGTATTAGAATACATACAAGTTAATGTGTTCTCCTATACGTTATACTATAACAATGGTCATACAATTACCGTTAAAAAACAAACTCGATTCATAATAATAATAGTAAAATGTTAAACTTCAAAACGTGTTGCTGAAAATATATTAAAATTTACCATAAAAATTAGTAAACCAACTCGTTATTTTCTTCTCTTTAGTGTGTTTTTATGCAAACAATCAATGATGATTCATACAACAATTATACTTTTTGCGGCCCATTTGACGCTTGCGTCGATATATACTTTCTTGTCGATATTAAGAACAACTTAGCAAATACAAATCCTAACGTGTTTAAGTAAGATTTAACAATTATCCAATTATTTTAGGTACCAGTTAATTTAACTTTGAACATAACACTATTTTCTTAACCAAGAATGTGGAATCAAAATTTCCGGAAAAATTAATTTTAAATCCTTATATCTCTCTAATGCATCGTCCGATTTTAAAACGAATTTCAGTTTTAAAGTTAGCTTAATAAGCTCTTTTTGCTCTATAAATAATAACAAATTGTCGCTAAAAAGTTATTTTAAAAAGAGTTTGTAGCCATTCCGGCCCCTAATTTGAGGAGCCAGCCGCATTTTTTATATCAAATGAAAGGTCTTGCAGATAAAACATATTTTGTTGAACAAGTGCTCACGAATTGTTTACCTTCTCGAGATATCTGAACAACTGTACTTTAGGGGCCGACCTTTAAACCCCTTACCGGGGCCACCAACAAGAAATGTTTAGGGATCATATTGTTAAAAACATTGTTTTGCGCAACTTTTCTTTTACAATGCCTTTCAAAATATTTGTCCTTTTCTAGAAATTATTGATCAGAGTTTTTGACTTCTAGCCACTTAAAACCCCTTATTATGTAACATATGACTTAGGTAAGGTACTATATACATTACAAACTGTACAATAAACATTTTTGCTTCAATAATTATTAACAAATTATTTTTAGTAAATAGTTAATGTAAAAAGACTTTAGAGCCATCTTGGTCCCTACTTTGAGATGCCAGTCCTTTTTTCGTGATATCAAATAATAGGTCTCGTAAATATAAACAATAAGTGTTCCGGAATTGTTGACTGTTCTAAAGATATCTTAACAGATGTGTTTTAGGGGCTGACCCTTAAACTCCTTACTGGGGCCACCAACAGATTTTAGGTAGCATATTGTTGAGAACATTATTCCAAGCATTTTTTGTTCTACAATGCTTTTCAAAATATTCTACTTTTCTAGATATAAATGGTGAACGTTTTGAACTTCTGGCTCCTTGAACCCCCTAATTACGTAAATATGATTTACGTATGGTACTGTATAGATAAATAGCTGTACAATGAACACTTTTGCTTCTATAATTGATAACAAATTATTGTTCAGTAAAGAGTTATTGCAAAAAGACTTTAGAGCCCTTTTGGCCCATAATTTGAGGGGCCAGTCCCTATTTTTTAATATCAAATGAAAGCGCAAGTAAATGTGAACAACTTTTGCATTACATGTTTTAGCAAATTATTTACATGTTAAAAAATATTTTACAAAACGAGTTAAAATTTGGCCAAATATTTTGGTGCTAATTTTCGACCTTGGGCGAGCTTTGGCACCTTGCGCATTTTCCACAATGTCAAATGCAGATGATCATCTACTGGCATCCATCTACATATTCCTAAAAGTTTTCTCGTTTTCATTACCATTACTTTCGGAAGATTACGTGGACAAAATGGTCCTTAAAAATTCACAAAATCTTAAAAATCTCAAACCGCAAGTGTTGTTATCGGCTCAAAATTTTATAATAGCAAGCACGTTTAATGCTCTATCGGTCCTGTTGGAAACGGAATACCCTAAAAACGTAAACGGTAAGCGATCGTTGAATGAACTGTAATTGAATTATTTTAATGCTAATGTGAACAGTTAGGGCGAGCGTTATGTTAAGGGAGAGTGCTTAAACTTCAGTCACAGTGAACGAACGTTGAACACAGTCACGAAGAACACGCATAACTGAACGGACAGCAAGTGTTAAATTCTATAAAATATAACGGTTCAGGAACTGTAACATCTGGATATCTTTATAATTAACAACTCACTGTGACACAGATGCAGTTTTCATTTTCTTTAATTGTTTTGTTCTTATTGACAGAATGGACATTGCTATACAATAAAAAATATAAGCTGATATCTGAAGAAGAAACCAAATGTAAAGCTGCACTTCAACATGATTTAAATAACTTGTTAAAAGAAGAGACAATGCAAGATGTACGTTATGATTGTATCACTGTGACAGAGACATCTTTGGAGATCAGATTTGCTGTGAATGATTTATCCCAAAGTCCAAATATGGATGTTTTAAGTACCATTGTCAAAAGATGCTTCGATAAGCATAGACTTAGCAATTTAACAGTTAAAAATGGAAAAAATATTTCAAGGTAAGATGAACAATATTCATCACATAAAGCATATCTTTAAATTCATTATGACTCATAAATATGGATGCATAGTCTTAATTGCAATAAGAAATTTTGTGTTACATGCAAGATACACAAACCAATAAACACTTACCACAATGGATATCAAACAAATGCATCGTAAAATGTAATCTTAAAACTGTCACAAATTCGGTTTACTTTTTTTCAGAATTCCAATGCAAGCTGCTAGAGAGGTTTGTAAGATTTATGAATTTGTTAGGCTTATAATGCATGACTGTATGTACAAGATAGTGCCAACGTCAAAGATTTGGGATGAAAAATTAATATACGATATACTGTAAAACGAGAAAATATGGCGCACTACAAATTTTAGCGCTTTTGGCGCAACTGCCTCTGAGCGCTAAAATTAATAGTGCGCCAACGATTTTCCATATGTATTAAATTTCTTCAAGTTGCAAAACAATAACGTCAGTCCATTTTAAGGCTATATAGAAGTGTTCATTTAAATATCAGATGCTGTCGGTTCTGTTTGTTTAAACAATTACACAGGTAAACGGTATGGGTTATCGGGTATAAGTGCCTAAACATGGATTAATTAATTCAGTTTTAATTGCTTTTTTAATATCTCTCAATAGCACCTTGAAAATTGGGCTTCTCCCCATGCCACTTCCATTTAGCGCCTCGAGGTGAAAATGTGATTAAGCGTGGCGATCGTTAACGCTGACAATACATGATTGATCATAATTTCTTTGATCTCTGATTAGTGGATATAAAGATAACAAGACGATACCTATTTTTTGTGTTTTTTAATGTAAAATTACTGTGAAAAAGATTTTCTCATAGTGATCGAAAGTCATGGTAAATGTAGCATTCGATTTCACTTTTAGTTTCGGGACTCTTCTAGTGTTATCCAAGTCGACACGTTAAATTCAAAGTCCGATAACTCAAATTTGTTTACCAACAAAAATTACACATCATCGCCAATAAATGAACTTTTCATATCTATCTACTGACGATTTACACAAAAGTAAGTGTATTGTTCGCAACGACAGTTTACCGTGCATGCGAGATAGAAATCAAAGTCATTGTGTTTACGTGCTTGAGTGAACACAGAACTAAATTTAGGGCGTGATCGTTTATCAAACAACAACATTTTTTTGTATTCTTTTTAAAAGAAAAGATGTAAGCGCTAAAATAAAATTGCGCTAATGTACTGGCACTTGCGTTTGCGCTAAAATACGTATCCGCCAAATTTTCTCGTTTTACAGCATGCGTTCAATTATTTGTTGGGGTTTCTTCAATTTAATGCCAATTTTTACCAAAAGGATCACTTGTATATAACACAAGAAATGACCTATAGGGCCGGTATTGGTTTCAGTCTTTTCATAAACCATATCGATTTCCGTTTCACTTTTTGATTTTAGGCATTACAAAGTAAACTGTTGGGTTCTTGTTCTCATAATGTAATGATTGAAAAAAAGGTTTTACACTCGTCAGAGCAATACGAGTTATGGACGCTTTTTTTACTTAATTATATTTGAATTTAATTTCAGTTTACTTTCTATATTACGATACACGTACTTAAGGCCATATAAAATTAATGTTTAGATTCTCACCCCGCCAGCCCCTCTAAAAAAGGGTTACCCCTATGAACTTTTGAAAAGAAAAAATGTGTGGAAAAAAATATCGGGAAAAAAATCGGGTTCGGTGTACAAAAAATTCAAAGAGTTTTAATGGCTGCCTAAACATGTGGATTACCATTTGATTCCATTCAGGTTTGTTATCATATAAAGGATACAAATGTATTCATGCATTAACAGTTCATTTGAAATAAAATGGAATTAAAAGATTAAATGTGGGTTTACTCATATTTGCATTAACAATTTAATAGAATAGAGCTGTTTCTATACCATGAACGGTGAAAAAGGTGTTTTAAAAACAAATAACTAGATGATTACCCGCGCAAGCGCGGGAATTTACTCTCAACAAATAATTGACATAATGCAATAATATTGAATCATCTTTTTTTCCGTATAATTGTGTCTGAATTTTTCTCTATATAGTTTTTAACCTATTCTTTAAAATTGAAATAAAAAATAACGCACTGCACAGCTGGATACCTAGAAAAGGGATGAAAAATTGAAACTGAATTAGATGATATATACATTAACATGGCCTTAATTCTTTTTTGTTTGCAGCTGAGTGGAAAATGATAACAATGATTTTTTTTAACCAGTGAGTGGGTATTTAGGACGTCATATGTCTAAATTTTGTTATTTAGGTCAAATTTCATCAATATTTTTATCCCTGTCCAAAATGTGAAGCTCAGATATAAGACTGTTTTGAAAAAAATATTGGGGAGGGTAATTTTTTAATACCAAGTTCTCATTTTCAAAGTATCTCGCTCTACACTTTCCGACATTGTGTAATTTATTGAAACCGCGTTCCTGGGCACCACGTTCTGGAAAATGAATTCTTTCGATCAAAACTAAAATCGCATCAATTTTTTCCATTTTATTTATACTTATTTGTATTAACTAAAGATGTCCCATCTAAGATATGAATATCTACCCGCGATGTCCGTCCTTCACTTTTCTCCAAGACTTTAATTAGTCAAACCGCGTTCTTGATTCCCCCGTTTTGGAAAGTTCCATTCTTTCTCTAGAGGTGGCGCTTTGCTAGCTTTTATCCATTAAATCTAAAATCGCTCACTCAAGAAACGAATTGCCTTATTTCATTTATTCAACCTTTGTCAAATCTTAACTTCCATGTGTAATTCAGGTAAGTGTCTAATTAATATATTCACTGTTTACGTAATCATTTGATATTATTTCATTGCAAGCATAATTTTTTATGCAAACTACCCCTGACTTTGATCCGCCAAAGCGTGTCCACCCTTTACTCTCAATTTTGCTATTTTTGGCTTGTTTATCGTAAATGTAAGTAGGTTTTTGATTAATTTCACAATAATAAGTTATCAGTTAAAATTCCAATAAACCTGACGGACATCATCTAACATGTATTGAAATACCAAAGGTGTTAGCAAGTACTCTGGTGCAAGGATTTTGTAGTTTATTTGCAAAATGCCTTAATTTATAAGTATAGATAAATAAAATCCGCCCACCTGCTCGATATATTTTGGAAATCACGATGAGAATCTAGATTAAAGACGTTTATTTACAATCAGGGACATATTACATGTATTACTTATTAGGTTAGTTACTGACTCACTACGGAAATATATTGGGTTGATCAATCTTATAGATGGCGAGGCGAAGCCGAGCCTTCTATGAGATTGATTAACCCAATATATTTCCGTAGTGAGTCAGTAACTAATCTAATAAGTGTTTTGTTTTCTCGAGGAATATCAAGCGACATATTTATTCACAAATAGCGATGATCTGCGCAAAGCCATGAACAAGATGCCTAACTCTCGTCCAATTTAACTCATTTAATCTCTTGAAAATTTTCAATCTCACCTTACATATACTCTTTAAAAATCCTTGCTTCACCCATGTTTACTTACTTTTGTTGCTATTCAATTTTAAATGTTTTCTCCCTTTCCTCTGCAGAGATTTGAGCAAATTTCGACGCTGCCATTTTGTTCTGCTCCAGACAAAACAACGTGACGTCAATATTCTAAGGGCAACTACTCTAATTTAAAAAAATTTCAAAAGGCAACTACTCCAAATACTGTAAGAACTTACGGCATGCAGGTTATGTATTAAATACTATGAAATGTCGAAATGTGTAAGCGAAACGTCGACCAATGACGGCCATATTGCCTAATATTATTTCTCACAGAACAAATATAGAGATATATGAGGCAATCACGTGCTATGTTTAAACCAATGAAAATGTGACATTTCAGTCCAAGGGAAAACAATAGCAACTATCGAAATTCTCACGAGACACGATTTCAAAGGTCGTTTTATGCATCAATTTTCTTTTTTCCTATTGAAAAACATTAACACAATATCCTTTAAAAATATGGAATGTGTTATCATATCTTCATTCCCCTAACGGATCATAATTACGATGATTAAATTCTCACATATGCCTGTCCATAATGAAGTTTAAATCGGGTATAATTTTTTAAGTGGCACTAGCTCTACGAGTAACACAGTGAATGATTCTTGTTCTCAAACAAAGCCTGCTTACACTAAAGTATAATTACGGTTGATGACTTTCAGATCAGTACATACTTTTTCATTTATATCTTCAATTTAAAGAGCAAACGTGCATTAAATGAAGAAAATTAGAGTAAAATACAAAATACACAATCCTGTATTTAAAAACCCCAAAAGATGTTTATAGAAACCGATAATTAAAAAAAAAGTGGAATCCAACCAGGATACAAAAATATCTTTAGATATGTAGTAAGTGACAGCGGTGAAACCAACTGCGCTATTTAAACCGTACAAGTGTAACACGTATATATAAATCACTATAATACAAATAAGTTTAAAAAAGTTTTGTAGGTGTTTTGCAAATTTCGATCTCTGGATGCCCCTAAAATCCTATCTTGATTTATTCCTTTAATCTAAACCTATCATAATAAGTTTTTTAAGGCAGACCTGCCTTGAATAATTTCAAGGCTAAAATCCATGCCAAAATTCATGCAGAAATAGACTGTTTTACTGCAAAAATGATGTTAAGCCAACTTTGAAGGTTAATCAAAGAATTACAAGAGCAATACGCTACGTTCTAAATGAAAAATTCAAAAATATTTACAGTAAAAAATGTCAAAGTGATTTTTCCGGGAAATTGATTTCCCCTATATAGGTCAATTCTTTTGTTATATACAAGTGATTCTTAGAAAGAAAAATGTTTGTGTTGTCTCTATGATTTCCTAACAACCCTCGTGTGAGATTATTAAAGCTTTATCTGCCGTTTTGACGCTATTTTTGCGATGCAAGAAAATTGACCCAGTATGATAAGCTATATAAAAGAAAACATTGGGTCAATTGCGACAAATTGTCCAATGGTATATATTGAGTACAAAGGATATTAATACAAGGAGAAATGGATACTCTATAAACATTTCACGTTTAGCGAATGTGTGCGAGAAAAATAGTCAAAGAGAAAACATTGATAAAGGGGCGTGACAGCAAGAGTGTTTACTAAGTCGTTTAAAAATATATTATGTTGATGACAACATGTATCTTCATTATGAATGAATTAATTTTACCATTAAACCCTTTCAAGAAAAGGAGCCTTAAAGTCATTTTTTATAAATTCTCTAATTTTAGCTTACTAAGCTGAAAGCTCAAAGCTCAAGTGAGCTTTTCTGAGCACTTTTTGTGTCTGGCGTCTGTCTGTGCGCTAACTCTTATAGCGTGCTACGCAGTCTTTAGTCCGATTTTAAACATGAAATATAGATATGTTTCATAATTGCACTGATTTTTAGATTTGATTTGAAATTAATTTTAATTTTATTGTTCTTGAAAATACAAACATTTCTTTAATTTGATAACGCGTACGTAAAATGGAAGATGTAACTTTAAGAAAATTAGAAATCTGTAAAAACTTATCTTGTATTATACAGGATGTTAAAGTCTAGGGTAAAGTTGACATGAGTTAATAGCTTCAATTCTTCTACTGTCTAACAAATTGATGGTATTTTTAGGTATTTCCCAGCAGTTGTGTTAAAAGATGAGAGAAATATGATGAATGTTAGTGTGCTTTATTAACAGTATATAGCATTTTTTTGTGTGAACAGATCTTTATGATCTGTCAACTTTTCTTATAGAGGTGCAGTTCTGCTTATTATGTCAACACAGAGTAAAAATACATAAACTTGACGGCTTAATAGTTGAAATACACCCGAATGGTAGTACAATTTTTAAAAATGCTGACTATATTGCAAGATAAGTCTACTAGTTCTAAAACAGGGTTTACTGACTTTTTTAATTGCGTCAATCATTTTTGCGATATAAAAAGTTTGTTATAGCGAACAATATCGGATATAACTTCTGCGTGTTGAATATTTTGTGATGTAAAATTGACAGGAAAAAAGCGAAAATTAGATCATCGCAAAAATTACCGGATATACGGTATTATGTAGCTTTTACTAAGGGGAGCGCTATATCAATTATGGGTTTATGTTACAAATTAAGAATTTATGTTAAATTTTCTCAATTTACAGGGTACTGAAATAACGTTCAGCTTATATGTTTCCGAAGGTTTGGCCGAAGAAATAACATCGATCGAGCTATCTTTATTGTCCAAAATGACATATTCGTCCGAGATGATAAGAAAAGGCACAATGTGGAAGACATTAATTGTCTTTCCAGAGCCAAAGGGTGAAATTTTGTACAACTACAAACTACAAATCAAAAAATCAGTTTTACGTTATTTTAGCAAGGTTGATGAAGTAGTGGATCGGAAACAAAGAAGCATTTGTTGGGGCAAAATTCAAAGAGATATACTTGCCCTTACTAGTGAACCATTTAAAGACAAAGACAAAGTCATGGGTATTGCTGCACATATTCAAGACATTCTTCAAGAGCCCGCATATAAAATTCAAACTTCATTTCTCGAGATTGACAGTCTCAACTCAAGAAACTCACTTAAATGTTCTCACTGGAATGGTGCATTTATAAATATCTTGAATGCACAAATCACCGAACAAATGTGTTTTCTTCTTTTACATTGCACTCAAAGAAAGTATGTTACCAGTGAATTATTCAAGAATACGAATACTGCAACAAAGATCTGGGCAAAGGTTCAACATATTGACCAAGATTCAAAACATGTTTGTATCAAGTTTGTTGAAGAAATATTTCAGATTTATAAAGCTACCAGTACAACAAAATGTTCACCTTTGCATTTTACAAATGATACAAAGTCTATACTGGATATACCAGCATTACACAAAGTTCTGCTTTCGATAGCTTCTTTTCCTGTTCATAATTGCAGCGAATCCAAATCATGCCTACAAAGAGCTTTAACATTTATTTTAAATCAAGATGGAGAAAGCAAAATGCTGCATGATTTGGTTTGTCTGATATTTGATTGTATACCAGAAAGAGAAGTTTTAGAAGGGTTTGTGATTTTAAAAGAATTCAGTACTCCAGCAGAAAAGAAAGAACTCTCAGAAAATACACAAAAGCACGTCTTAGCAAATATTGAAAAGATAATGACAAGAAAAGTCAAATCTTCAGACTTAAGGGCAATAAGTGATATCATCTCAAAAGCAGAGGGTGATTCAAGGATCGCATTGCTTTCCCACTGTGAAATGGAAATAGTGTCTCAAATTAAAATCTCAGAGAATTTTCGATTCAATATTTGGAAGGATCTAGAGGACCTCTGTAAAGAGAATATGTTGTTTCAATCGATTGACCAACAAATACTGCTACTAGATGAAGTGTTGAAAATGCCTTCATTTAAAATACCAAGAAATTTCATCAAATTCGTTTTGACGAATTTCCACAATATATGGTGTGAGAGTGCAAAAGAAACATTGGAAAATGCTTATGAAGTATTACTTAGAACAGTGCATGGTACATCTTTAGAAGCAAAGTTGATATCATATTTTGAAGAATATGATTCTTTGCCTAAAAATTGTTTCTTTCAAACTAACAGGGAGCATTTCGAAAAAAGATTTCGGTCGCATGTTTTAGAATATCTTAACAGTAGTATTCTCAAAATACATGCAGATGTAGAAAATCTTCAAATTGCAACAATTGACTTATACTGTCATTTATTAAAAGCTCAATTGAAGAATCAGATGTTCCTGACAAAATTTGACTTTTTTGAAAAATACTGGAAAAGCCTAGATACAAGGTAATATATATATATATATATATATATATATATATATATATATATATATATATATATATATATATATATACCACTTGTAAGAATATTTCCGAAGAAAGGTGTTTATGTAATTTATCTATAACTAATGGGTTATTAAATTAAAGGGGAAGGAAAGTCAAAAACATAATTTATTTATTTTAATAAAGTGGTGTAAATTATCACATGTGGTCATCCTGTTTTGAAAATAAAATACGTAATAAAGCTTTAATAAACGTTTGAAGTTGGAGAAATCGTATTTACTGAAGGCTGACATGATGTAGAACTCTTTTGTATTAAAAACCAAAAAAATAACTATTTTAACGTCACACCATCTATTCCGGTTTGGTTTACATAAACAAATGAATGTACAAAGTGTTCTGAATATAATTAACGCTGGTTTATGCCTTTCTGTTACTCAAATAATCGACTAAACAAAATTTATAATGTTTGAGTTCACACGTCAATCTAAAGAATAAATACATGTTTCATTGTATACATAAATATATGCATTTTCATAAGTAAATGACAGCTGTTAATCTGCTATCATTCAATGTTGAAAACGACTTCGATTAATCTTTTTTATTCCAAGTCAAGTTCTTCGCTAACTGAATAAATGTTATAATTGTAATCGGGATGTTTAAATTCATTCTTTAAAGTCGGAATTACCATGTCGAAATAACGACGGCAGATACTATGATACTTGGCATCTGTTAACAATTTCCAAATTTACGCGCAGATTTCTCCGACACTAACCTCCGCTTTTAGATTTCAACGAACATGCTCCATTTGACGTTTGTTTGTAGTTTGCAAAGGTAAAAGAACGGTCTCAAATCAATATTGTTTCTAATTTTCCAGAACATGTCATTTAGAGCGAATATCATGATGTTATGTTGATAAGACAAACCGGGATAGATGGTGTGACGTCATAGATTAAAGTTCAATGGCAGCCCCCATGGCGGCGGGAAATTTAAATTAAGCGGTCGATTTTCTTGATTTATTCATTGTTCCGGGGTTTTTAATGAAAATAAATACGATTTACAATTATAGTAGATGATAATTAATTGATTTATTGTACAACATATATTTAGTTTCCTTCCCCTTTAATATTATCTGATAAAATGCGACCATACATGTAGAAAAATCATTTTAGTGAGTTTGAATGTGATTGCATGGACCAATTATTGACCACTTTATTTTGTTTAAAATATGATTATACATATAATTTTTTAATTCACTAACAAAATATATTTCATTCTGTTTTCAGAGGGATAGAAGAGGTGTTCATTTTATCACTAGAAAATTGTAAAGTTGATCCAACTTCATCAGAGGAGGAGTTAATTGATCATGCAATCAAACATGTCAGGTTTTGGACATACATACTGGGAGCAAAAGGAAAACAAACAACTAAATTAGTAAAACATCCGATGTATTTATTGATGAAACGTCTGTACGCAGAGATGTTTACAAATCTTCAAAATGATCGATATGACTATTTATTTCTGCAGAAGTTAAAAGGAGATAGCGAAAATAAATTAGTTGATGTTTTTGTATTAGTAGTTGAGGGTTCAAAATCTCACATTCAGGATTCATTTAAAAAGGCGTTGAATTTTGATGATAGGGCATGCAGAGATTTAGAGCTTATCACTTACGTCTGTGCAGAGGTTTCTGCAAGGTTACCTCTGATCTACCATGAGGTTCTAGATGACAATACACAGTATTTAAGAAATATCAAAGACAACATAAGAGCGGGAAAGTTGAAGTTCCGTGAATTTAATGATCTCGGTATATTTAAAAGCGGTGATATGAAATCTGAGAAAAATCTTCTGGAAAGTTGCAAAGATATTGAACAATTTTTGCCCATCGATTCATTCTGGAGAAACAGTGAAGTTTTCTTTCATCATCAAATGAGTGATGTTTTGGAAGAGGAAAAACAAAAATTTCATGAATTAGCAAGTGAAAAACAAACACAACTTTTGTTAGGATTTCTTTCTACATTTTGCATTTTTAATTTTAAAGAGAGAATGAGAAGGTTATTGAATGACGATGTACCAATACCACAGCTGTTTCAATTGTTTTTTAAAAAAGATTTGACGGCTAACCATTTGTCTTTGACACTTGATCAAATTGCAAAGCTTATTGGATATGCAGAATTTCCGTATGAAAGAACGAAGGCAATCATACGATGCTTAGATTTAAATAGGAATTCCGAAAAAATTGCTGCCTTGAGAAAATTTTATTCTGTTATCTGTTTGGAAATTGACAGCAAGTTCCAGGACCAAATTCAAGATTTTGAAGAAATACAGACCAATTATGCAGAATCAAGATGGTCAATGCTTGAGGCATGTTCTTTCATTATGGATATGGAATCATCTGTACTAAACTTTAGTGCAGATGTGATGGCTGTAATGATTGAGTACTCAATTTCAGAAAATCTAATATCATTCCTGAGAGATATCATAGAGGAAGACATAAGAAATCTTATGGATGCTGTTGAGGGAGAATACTTTGATCAATACTTGCCATTAGTTTCACATCTAGTCGAAGTGAAAGAACTTTTACTTCCAGTTTTAAAGTTACCAAAAGGAACAGATATCACAGTTTATACATCAAAAATTGAGAATAGTCTACAGAAAACAGAAATCCAAAAGGCAGCAGTGAAAATTGCTCAGTGCTCGAAAGAATTAGACAGTCTAAAGAACTTTTATAAAGCCTTTGCAAACAAAACTGAAAAAACAAAAGACAGAATTGAAAATATACTCGACAAGGGGAAGTTTCATTTCAAACTGAGTGAAAAAGAATGCACAGTAGAAATATTGTGTATAGATAATACGATGTATACTGCATCTGATTTAAGCGATTTAAGAAGTAGAGCGCTTCTTATTCAAAGCAGGTTTGACAAGAAACTTATATTACCATCTGCTTCGTCTACTATGACTAAAACCTTGAGTTTCTTTTTGGAAAAAGTTGATGCCGCTACAGAAATTTTGGAAACCTATCAGCGACTAAAAATGCTTGGACATCCTTTGTTTGAAATTGTTGACTCAAATATTGAAATGAGTGATCTGGAATGGGAAAAAGCACATCTTTGCAAAATATGTGATGAGTGGGGAAACGATTTGGATGAATATCGAAAAAAAAATTCCTGTCTGAAATACATTAAGTCTGAACAACTTCAACTTTTGTTTGAATATACAAAAAGCTTTGCACAAATTCGTGATGCTGAAAACCAAACAAGAAAAAGAGCTGATATTAAATCAGTTTTGTGGTATCTTCATCCAGATTTGGAGTTTTCTATGATAGATGAGGGATGCATATCTGGTGATGATTCTCCACGACAGAATTTAGATATGGTTGCACATTGTCTTGAAGATAATTTCATGAATCTAAAGCCCAGAGGACAAGTTTGTCCAATAACCATTAAAGCTGATTCTTCAAATGTAAAGTTTTCAAAGAACTTGAATTTCATGTGTGTGGATAAAGACAGTGGAGTGGGGCCTAATTTGATTTTGGGCTGGTTCCTAATGAAATGCAATACATTACCACTTCCAAGCCAAGTTGTTGTTTGTAATGAGAATACATCGTGGGATGAGCTGTATTTGTTGTTGTTAAGAAGTAGAGAACGACCTAATGCAGCTGACAATTGCTTTTGCATTGCATTTCTGGAATTACTGTCTGTTGAAAACCAAGGAATGCTGATACATGAGATAGAAAAATTTGATTGGAATAATTCCTCACTGAGTTTGATATACAGAGGCCGGCAGACAGATTCAATTCCTACTTTATTTAAAGACTGTGAAATGTTTATGCAGCCATTTGATAGAAAACAGATGGAAAGCCTTCTGCAGACCATGTTTCCAAAGGTCATTGTGTTTACATCAGATTCGCCTGGCTTAGGTAAAACAGAACAAATACGCGATTTAGCGGCATCATTTGAGAAAGGTGTTAAAAGTCTTCACATCAGTGGTGCTAACAGAAAATTGCAATTAATTCAGCGTCTTAAGGAACTCGATTTGAAACCATACGAGTTACTTCATATTGAAATAGGACTTGCTGAAAGGCCAGAAGAACTGGATATTTTCTTATTTGAACTTGTAATATTAAGATATGTGTCCTTCTCCTCGCTGTCATATGTACTGCCACAAACCTTTATTGCCCTTGAAATCACGAATTGTCCTAGCCAAATGATGGTAAATAGTATGCCATTTTCAATTTGCTTTTTAAGGAAACATTTGAAATGGGAAAACTATGAAAATTATAAATGTCAACAAGTTCCAAACAGCCCAGTTCAAGTTGCGTGCGCATACCTCAGTAGACTTGAAACGGGAGATATAAATGCTGATATTGATTTATCAAAAACTGAATTGCAAAATGAAAATAAATGTCAAATTCTTTTGCGAAAATATTTTCCTTCATTTGATGGAATTAATTTCACAATAGTAGACGCTTTTGTGTCAGTTCTTGGCAACCAATTGAAAAAGTTTTCAGCAAGCACTTATTTCAAAAATACAAATTTGACTTTGATGATTGGTGAGGACAATACGTCTGCTGTAAGAAAAATAGTCCTCGAATCACTTATTCAGTTCTCAAAAGAGTTTGCATCAAAATCAATTGCATCATGTCGGGATTTACAACACAAGCCTTTTGAAAACTTCAACACGCCACTAGTTGATCTAAAAAAGGCTGTAATGAATCTTGCAAGACGGACTGAAGAAATGATAAGATGGGAAAATAGCAACCACTTGATTGTCGTATTCCATAGTCAGGACACCCAGACCGTATCTGCTGTGTACAGATGTCTTAAAAATGTTCCTCACAATATCGAAGAAATGTTTGAAAGCCAAATCCAAAAGGATTTGCCAGATTATGCAACCATGGAATCTGAAAAGCTTTTAGAAGTTATTGTTAAAATAACGCGTACCAAACAGAAACAACTGTCAAAAGAACACTTGGCAACATTGGCCCTGGGTTATGCATATACCCCAGATAACATGTTAAAAATGATGATGATTGCATTAAGGCTTCAGTCTAACATTCCAGTAGTTGTAATGGGTGAAACAGGATGCGGAAAAACATCACTTATTAGACGGCTCGCAGACATCTGTGAAGTGCACCTAAAAGTTTTGAGCGTCCATGCTGGTATTAGAGAAACAGACATTTTGGATATTGTTCTCTCTGCAAACAATATTGCTGAGAGTAATAGAAGTGAAGAAGTTTGGTTGTTTTTTGATGAACTAAACACAAGTGAACATGTTGGGCTCATATCTCATATTGTATGTCATAGAGAATTACATGGGGATGTATTTTCTCCTAATCTATCATTCATTGCTGCTTGTAACCCGTATCGACTGCGAGAATCTAATAGATACACGAAGGGACTTAAGGGCAAGCTCTCAGAAGATGCATTATCATTGCTTGCATATAGAGTACATCCTTTGCCCGAAATGATGCTTGATTTTGTTTGGGACTATGGGTCACTTCCATTTAAAGAAGAGAAAGCGTACATTCAAAGAATGGTTGATACAAAAACCTTTCAGCCAAAAAAAGATGTACTACTGATACAGTTACTGGCAGCATCTCAACAATTTGTAAGAGAAAAAGAAGGTTCTTCTTGCACTGTAAGTTTAAGAGATGTCTATCGGTGTATCAGTCTGATCAAGTGGTTTAAAGATCAATTCATTCCCCAACAGCATCCAGACATGAAAGAAACTGAAGTTATTCTTAGATCATTCATCATGGGACTTACAATCTGTTATTTATGTCGTTTCTCAAATTCTAATGACCGGTTGGCTTATCGGGAGAGATTATCCGCTGTATTTTCATCAAATTTTATCGACACTTATACCGAAAAAAAAATAGCGCAATATATAAGAGAAGAACACAACGCTATTCTTGACAGAATGGATATTCCAAAAGGAACAGCAAGAAACACAGCTTTGCAAGAGAATATCTTTGTAATGCTTGTATGCATTTTGAACAAACTACCTCTTTTCATAGTCGGAAAACCGGGTTGCAGTAAATCATTGTCCATGCAGCTTATCAGAAACAATATGAGAGGGAAAGATTCCAAAGATCAGTTCTTTCAAAATTATCCAAGACTATTCTATTCTTCCTTCCAAGGATCAGAGTCATCAACTTCCGAGGGAATCATCAAAGTGTTTGAACGTGCAAACAAATTTGAGAAACAAGAGAGTGATGTTCTGTCTCTTGTTATTCTTGATGGAATCGGCTTAGCAGAAATATCAAGGTTCAACCCTTTAAAAGTTCTGCATTCCTTGTTAGAACCTGAAGGAAGAGATATACCAGAAGTAGCAGTTGTTGGAATTTCAAACTGGTCTCTTGATTCAGCAAAAATGAACAGAGCAATTCATTTGTCAAGGCCAGATATGGATGAAGAAGAGCTTTTTATTACTGGAAAGTCTATAATGGAATCTGTAGCTGGTCACATAAGTCTAGATTCAATTCTCAAAGACATTGCAAAAGCATATTCGGACTATGTTGATCAGCAACCAATTAAGAATTTCCACGGATTACGAGATTATTACTCGTTTGTTAAATATATCTCCAGAAAGTTTGAAAACATGAACCATGCAGTGAATGAAAAACAATTACTTTTGAAAGGCATGTTGCGTAATTTTGGAGGACAGCAGATGAACAATGACACAATGCGAAGAACATTTTTTCATACAATGTCATTACAAAATTTACCAATCTGTGAAACAAAGGAACTCATCAAAGAGAACATAACGGATAGTGAAGCGAGGCATTTGATGTTAATTCTTGATGGGGACTCAGCTCTTGGAAGTATTGAAAATATTATCGAAAATATTGGTAAGGACTTTACAACCATATTAGGTAGTAGGTTTCCGGATGACGAAGATGACGAATATAATTACCGAGTCCTAAACAGAATAATTCTATGCATGGAACAGCCACAGGTTCTTATTTTAAAAGATTTGGATGACATATACGGCAGTCTTTATGACATGTTGAATCAGAATTACACTATTGTGCAAGGAAAAAAACATTGTCGAGTTGCACTTGGACCCTTTAGCAATCCAACATGCGAAGTGAATGATGACTTTAAATGCATAGTAGTCATTGATGAGTCCAACATTACAAATACAGACCCTCCATTCTTGAACAGATTTGAAAAACAACAGTACCTTTTAAGAGATATCTTAAAACCAAATAATGTAAGATTAGCCGAGTACGTTGAATGCTTTGTCAATGACTTGTCATTATACAGGGAATCAAATATTCTTTTTAGTGCACAAGATTCATTTCCTATTGCAGGAAAAGAAATGTTTACCTCGCTTGTCACTCTTGTAGAACAGAAACTTGCTAGTTTGTACGGAAAATCAACGTCAACGACTGAAGTCATGTACTATTGTATTTTAGAACTTCTGTGGATATTGAAACCAGATTGCATTTTCAGAGCAAACATATCTGACGCTTGGACAAAATCTAGAAACTCGGTAAAGTTTCTAATTGCTATGTACATGACCTTACCCATTCACAATGGATTAGGTTATTACTTACAAGAGGTATGTGATGGAGAAGAACTTTTTCATGGAGATGTAAACAGGAAACAGGAAAGTCTTTGTAGACTAGTACCGTTTGAACTGAAGGAACTAAGGGACACGTATTTAAGTGAAACAGAAGATGATGATTCAATTTTCGATGATTTACAGGAATATTATGAGGAAAATTCATCCTACAGTTGTGAGACGTCCGAAAATGAATGGCATGCCCCATTTGAAATGGAAGAAAACCTTGATTTCTCTGATAATTCTTCTGATATTTATTTAGAAAATGTTGTTCATGAAAAAGTCTACGAAAAACAGATGGTTATGGAGCAAAGTTGGTCGTCTTCACCTTCTCGACAATTTATTGTAAAATTCAGGATGCATTAGCTAATATAGACTATTCGCTTCACAAACTTTCCGAATACAAAACAGAGAAGAATTTTTCAAAAGGCATTGAACAATTTTTTGAATCAAGTAAAAGAAAATGGTTTGTGCTTCAGTGCGACATGAAATCCGATTATCATCACATTTTGCTGGCAAAATCGATTGTAGAGAACAGCAGAAAAAGGTTAACAAATAATGATAAGACAAAACATGTGTGTTTTGTGATTCATATCACGAGGAATACCAATCCTTTTCATATGTTCAACAAGATTAATTTTTCTTCAGGGTGGACACTAGCCACATTAGATGCTATCGAAAAACCGATTTTTGTCTTGCCAGATCTATACAACAAGCCTGCTCTTGATGTCCTTAGAGCCAATGAACAAGAATTCGCGGATTTAATTGTTAAAGAATTACCTTGGGCATCTGCCAAAATTCAATACCAAGGTACTTCAGACAACATTACTGATGTTCAAACACTTAAAAAATCTGAGTGTGCACTGGAATTTGTTTCGGAACAAATTCAAGCTTGGATTAAAAGGCACAGTGATATAGAAGATAACATGGACTGGCAACATAAAGCAGCTTGTGACAAACATCTTCTAGAAACCTCGGCAACACTAATTGGAACTCTGGAAAGTCATTTGTCAAGTTTAATTCAAAAACCCCTAGGACGAATTCTGTATTCTATTGAAAGTGCGGGACTCATGTCATGTCTTCTTTCTTTTGATGACTTGAAACCAGAATTAAAAGATGTTTTCCGCAAAGGATGTGAATGTCTAGACTTATACAATGTCGATGCAGTACCACCCCCAGCTGGTCCAGGATGCTATCTTATCAATCTCACACACAACCAAATGAAGGTTCCCTTTTCAAAACTTATATTTGAAAACTTGGAAAATTACAAAGCTGAAGTTCTTGGAGACGTTCGAAGAACAAATATCATTCCTGGGCATTTTCAAGTTGCGGATGATGAGGAATTAAAGGAGACAATGCTAGCAATTGTTCGTGCGTACTCGTATTTGATAAAGAAAGAAACTCATCTTTTTGATGATCTTACATTTGATCATATAGTAGAAGATTTGAGAAACGATTTTTGTCAGTTTGCAACATCTTCTGTAAAATGCCGCCTTACAGGAGAAGAAAAAGCTAATCTGATGAAATGGATACTTAACCGTCTTACAGGAAACAATGTAATTTATGACGTCGGTACTTTTTTAATGACTCTTCATTTGTGGACTTGGACATATTTTCAAAATATAATTGGTATTTTCCATTTGGTAGATTCATGGAAAACTCGTGATAAGTGTAACGATGCTTTATCCAATCTTCTATATCGATCAGAGAATGAAAAAACATTGTTAGAGAGTCTGCAAACTTTTGTTGACTCTATTTGTGAAGACATTTTGTCACAGTGTGTAGAATTGAAAAGAAGTGAGATAATAGAATGGCAAGAAGGGGTCTTCAAGTTCATGACTATCATAGGTGAAATAGGTATAACGTCACACAAAACAGAAACTCTGAAATTTTTTAATGATTTTGTATCGGTGGTATTTATACCAACAAAATGCGATTCCTCTCATCTGAATCAGTTTGCGATATGTGTTTCAAGTTGTAATTGGGATTTGAACAAACTGAGTGTATTCGAATCTTTGTGGAACCATTTGAAATTATTGAGCGAACGTGTAAGTGCTTTAGAGTTACAACAAATAGCCTGCTCTTTTATTTCAAGATGTAACGGGATCAATGTAAACGATGATTTGGAACAAAAGCAGATTAACTTAAAAGCTGTTGATATAATAGCAAATGGAGAAATGTTTGATGAATCCTTAAAATTTTACAATCACTGCTTGAAGTTGAGTCTTGTTGACTACTTTCCAGATGAAGAGGAGGATTTTGATTCTAGTTTGTTTCTACAAATGCTTGAAAACGACATCAGCAAAGAAGATCTGGATGATTATTTGTATGCAATTCACAATTTACTCGACGAAGAGAATAAAACAACATTCCCCTTGCTATTTCTTTCAACATTAGAGGAAGAAGTATTCAATGAAGTCATTGGAATTGAGAAACTGACAAACATTGCAACGCACAATGATGTCCTCTTACGAAAACTCTTTCAAGCTCAAGATGCATTAAGAAGTCAATGTACTGGAATGCGGCACAGTGCAGCAGTTGCTTACCTGAAAACGTTTTTGTCAGTTACTGCTTCATTGCTTTTTACCGCCTCCTACAGGAATAAATTTGTGCTTTCTGCAATCGATCAATTAATGTGCAGTGGAACAAAATCCAACGAGCAGGTAGTCGTGCAAAAATACTTCTTGGATTGTTTAAAACGACGTTCAGGAGACCTTGAATTGCTAAAATTGTCAGCAGAATTATCAGTGACAATGCAATTTTTCAGGACAAGTAGTATGCTTCCATCAGTGGAAAATATAGGCTGCTCGCTAGAGTCCCTTAACCTGGCTAGATATTGTGTTATACCTGATTTAATACTTCTTCAATCCCTGAGTGATATATCAGAAGATGCCGGGTTTCTCAAAAGGCTCATTGACAGAGAAAAGACTTCTGTAGCGTCACTCTTGTGCTTCTTGCACAGTCGCTTTTTTTACGTCGAATGTTTTACAAAGGTTGCCGATTCAGATCGATTGCTTGTAAAATCTTTTGAAAAAGCGGATGCTTGTGTTGAAAATGATAGAGTCCAACAGTTGATTAAACATCTAACTTTCCAGTGGGACTGCAAGAGAGATATTCTGAGACAAAGGGTACAGAAATCGGCAGAAGACACATCTTTGACATCATTTTTGATCCATGTTGTCAGCTTAATTTTGATTCACGAATCTAAAAGTAGTACTCTATATAAAGCAGCCATTTACCACGAAGTTTCAGAATGTACACAAATCGAAAGAAAGACATTGACTACATTTCAAATACGAACCTGCACATGTAGTCATCGAGTCATAACATCGGAAAAGTTGAGCTGTCCGTGGTGTTCTTCAAGCAACATGTCCGAGCATTTCAATGTTGTGTTTCAACCAGTTAAAACAGAACCATTTTCCACAATTGTTAGAAATTTATTGATAGACGCTGCCTTGGTAACATCATGCTTATTTCAAGATGTTGTCAGTGAAGTTGGATCAAAAGAAGTCGAATCAAGGGAGGAAAGCTTCCAAATAAATTGGCAAAAACTTCGAGAATATCTTCAGGTTAATGATAGTGAGCAATGTCAGCTTCTGATGATTTTCCTGGAGAATGTGAAGGAAATATTTTCGGATTCAACTTTTTCTAAGACTGAATGGAATCCTAAATATGATGATGAACTGAGAAAAGTATTACAGAACAGATACCGGCAAATGAGGATGGACAATATCAGACATGATACATTTTGTAAAGCATTAAGGACAACAGTCGTTGTTGAAAATGCAGAAGAAACTGAAAATGTTGAAACAGGTCATATGTTTTTTCTAACAGAAAAACCATCCATTCACAATCTTTACTTAGAATTGCATATGTCAAAGTCAGAAGAGAAGCACCCCTGTTTGAACATGATTTTGGAAAGCTTAGAAATGCTTCAGTTTCCACAGTACATCGAGGGCATACTTCGATGGCATAGATTGCTTATAACTAGATGCAGTTACAGTCTTAAAAAGGTTGACTGCAAGTACATGTCAGTTGGCTCATTCATAAATCAACAAAACAGAGAAATACAAAGAGACTTGAGAGAAAGTTTCAAGATCTTTTCTGATAAATGGGGAGAAATTGTTACCCTGATTGCAAGATTAGAATATCATACAACAAAATTGCCATGTGTTGAGAAAATCACGGAAGACTCAAAAATGGACTTTTGTGTATTGAAAGATAAAACTTCCACAGTTTTTCAAGTCTTACATGTTTTATGCTCATTGCAAAACAAACTTCTTGATAAAATATTAGAAATATGTGTTTTATTTGAGTGCAAAGCTCTTGGTTTCTTGCATTTAGGACCTAAACAAGCAGCAATCCCAGTAGTTGCTTTTATGGATCTTCAGACAAAACATATAGTTAAATCTATTGTTGAAGACAATGCTGAGAAATTGGAACTGTTTTCACAAGTCGGGTGTACAGCTAACACAAGAGGCACCGACTATGACTTCAGAAAAATAGAAATAAAGTGGGCCTTTAAGGTGTTTTATAACAAGGCTTATATATTGATTGACGAAACAATGATGTTTATGGAATTTAAAGACGATTTGTATGGACATTGTGTACAGCTTTTGCAAAAGGTATCTGCTCTCATACCACAAACAACCATTGATTCTGCAATGGAAGAAAAAATCAAAGAGAGGTTAGAAGATGATTCATCTCAGGGACCACAGCTTCTAACTTTAATTGGAACAATTACAACCATCATTGTAAGAAGAAAAGCAACAGAAGGGCGTCTGCACATGGCTGAATATGCTGGAAGATTAGAGGGATTGCCGCTAATAGGACTTTCAAATAGCTGTTTGTTACCCTTTACCGAGTATGATTTGACATTGAATAAAGTGGTTGCATTCTATACTCTTTTAGAAGAGATAAATGGTAAAAAATATTTCAATGCATTGGACATCGAATTCAGAGATGCCATGCAAGATAAGACTAAACAACAAATTATACATGTGGTTAGTGGAAGAATCACCTTGCTAAGAGCATGTGAGTCAGCAATGCATGTGTTTCTTCATCGGTATTTATACATCAGAGATAATGACATCAGTCTACAACAGCCGATAGCAGACTACTTGAGCAGTACTGAACTGTGGAAAAACGCCCAGATCTTGATCCAACGAATTATACTGCCAAACTTGGACTTCGAAATTCTTTTGCAGGATGTATTTCCACAAGAACTTCTGATCAGACATGTATACAAGTTTATAGAGCTTCTGAAAGAACAAATTAGGGTAAGCTATGTCAGTTTCAACATAATTTTTTTGATTATTTTCATTATTTCTGATTTCTTTTTGTAATAGGAATTTCTTTAAAATGCAGTATCAATTATTTTTACTCCTAGCTCCACCAAATAAAAACGCGCATCTCAAAGTTGTCACAAGGGTCCAGGAAAACCAACAAAAGAAAAGCACTTGCTGGAATAACTTAATTATAATCGATTTCATTGAGGTACGTTTTTATTACAAAATATTTTTAAGGAATTTATTTATTTACATTTTTAACTTTGAGAATGTTACATTTAGATAAAATGATTCTAATCTAGTCAAGGATTGACACCATTGCAAAACGAACAATAACATTTTTAACTTTGAGAATGTTACATTTAGATAAAATGATTCTAATCTAGTCAAGGATTGACACCATTGCAGTTACTGTTAATAATTATAGATTTACTAATACATGAGCAGTCTTTTAGCTTTCAAAGCCAACACACCAAAGTGTGACCGAGAGGAGGAATTATTCTACAGTGGAAGATATTTAAAACAGACTTAATTGTGTATTATCCTGTGTGATATTATCTTGTGTAATATTTTTGGATATTTTGAGTTGTTTATATAGTCTTAAAATAATATTTCCTTTTTTTTTGCATTGATAGCAAATGTCTGTTAAAAATATTTTTTGTAAATTGCTGCAGAAAGTACTTTGTCAAACACATATGTTTATTGTTATGTAACTATATTGACATGGTATCGCAAAACTGGAATGAGAAAGAAATTCCTGCTGATTGACGTATCAATTGTATCTATTTTGATGTGTGTATTGTGTTAATAAATTGCTTGCATGAATTGATTTAGCATTCATATGTTTATTGAGATTTTTTCAATATCATCGGTTGCTTACGTGTATTTGCATAGATTTTTCAATATTGCAGTTGCATTCTATACACATTCGTTATTGTTAAAATTTCAATACTGATGGATCATCTAATACTGTTATATGTATACATTTGAATTTATATTAATGTTTCAATAACTTTGTCAATACTTGCGGTACGTGAGAAAAATATCCCTATTGGGTCTTTTCGCGTAATTCATACTTTGGATAATTTCTGTGAAAAAGATACAGTGAATTGTAATATAAAGCATCAATTGTTTATAATTGTTGGCGAGATTTTCACACTGTAGAATTTAGTCAATGTAAATACAATTATGTACTCTGTAATTTTGTATGTAAGGAATCTGCTTCAAATGTTTATCTGTATTTTTCGAGTTTGTAGACTGCTATAATGCAAATAAGAAAATTGTAGTCAGTATTTAATATTCTATCTATGTTTTTGAATTTAGATTGTCTCTGCAATTGCAAGTTTTATCAATCTATTATTTTTTGTCTGATTTTTAAAAAAATTGAGACTTTTTTTTTTAATATAAAACTTATAGATTATAGATTTTTTAATATAAAACAATAGATTGCTTTACAACGCATTCTATTGGTCTGTGAAACTACCACTGTGAAACTACTAGCTTATATCATGTTGCTTCGGTGATAACTTATCCTACGATATACGAGTATATGTATGTATTTTTTTAAAATCATTTAAAGTCCTTTGAATTTTGTGTGAGGTTATGAGAAATCAGATGTAAAGAAGGAAGTAAAGCCTATATGCATGAAGGGGTAGATTTATAAATGATTACTTTCAGTCGGGCTCATGGAGTGACCATATCTAAGATGCATGGTTTATTGGATATTCATCATAATAGGTTTTAAGTTTTTCGAAATTGAAATGCATAAAATAAAAGGAAGATGTCGATGCATTGTAATCATATCACTTGTAGTTCATTGTAATACTAGTATTTAGCGTAGTTGTTGAGCTGTACAATTACATATTCGCCCGAGTTGTCCTTATATTGTATGTACATGTATCATACATTGTAATGATTGAAACAAGGCATTTTGCTAGCTCATTTATAAATCTTTCTACGTGTTTCATAGGTTTTAATGAGAACCAAATAAATATTTGTAAATTTCAGATTTACAGACTTTGTCGTGTCTGTAAGTCTGAGACTATCTTTCTAACTTGATTAAATCTGTGGTTTTGAGACCAGGCTTTAAAATTAAAATGAACATTTATATTGTTAAGTCTTTTTAAGTATTGACCCAGCAGTATAATTACAATCTCAACCAAGTAACTGACAAGGGGCAAGCAAACAAAAAATCACTGATACAATAATTTTTGATATAACATGTTTTCCTAAAATTCTTATTCTTACAGGTACAATTTCCCTGAAAAAAAATTGAGAGTTCATATAATTTGAACTGTTGATATGAATAATTTTTTGTTTACTGTCATAGATACACAACTGATGTCTGTTGACGCAGACTTTACTGTTGGTATTAATTATATATTACTGTATAATCTAATTGTATTTGATTTTTTTACTCTATAACTAGACTGATAATATACATTCACTGTCTTATTGATTGTTGATTTTATTTTTCCTGATGAAATACATCTACTTGCGCACAGTTTGAGGTTAACCTATAGACTTAAAGGGGCATGGTCACGATTTTGGTCAAATTCTATTTTAATGTTTTTATTATTTACAATGTTTTAGAAATGCATTTCTAATGATGAAATAAAATTTGAGAGTCATTCGTAGAGTTATAAGCCAGATACATGGCTCACAAATCTTTTTCATGTAAACAAGGCTCGTGCCCTGTTTTTGTTTACATAGGTTCAATATACCATTAAGAAATATTTTTCTAGCTTATTTGTCTATCTTTTTATGTTTAAAACTCAAATTTTTACTTCAACGTTCAAAATGTAAACAAACGCTTTGTTTACATAGCGAATAATTTCAAGCTCTGTAACTCTCTTATAACGCAACAAAAGACACTCAAATTTCGGTTACCTATTAAAAAAGCATCACTGTAGCATTGTAAACATTAAAATCGGGAGAATATTTTTTTTTATCAAAATCGTGACCATGCCCCTTTAATATAGCAAAGTTTAAAAGAAAGATACAACCGTGAAGCATTTTCAATCTCAACAGTCAGAATCAAACATCTATTTACAATACACAAATTATAGCATGCATTTAATTAAAGGTTATTACATTAAGACGCAATATAACAATTTGAGCTAAAAACTTAGTAGTTTTCCGTGTTTCATGCCTAGAAGATCTTATATGCGCTATTCAAAAGCTTAAGAAATTTTAACTTTAACGCATCAAGTACAAGCGAGGTGAGTTGTGTCAGTGTTTTGCAATTATAGGTAACATGTTAGGTAAAACAAAAAAAATATATTTTTATACCATTTAACACAGTTTGATAACATTGATATTTGCCGCTAGCCTTGTTTAAAAGGAGAAAATTTCTTTAGAACAGGCACGTAGCATCAATTTTGAAAGTGGGGGGGCCAGACTCATCCAAAAAATCTTGACAAGCAAAAAAAAAAAGGGGGGGGGGGGGAATAAGACTTTCCGAAAATTTTCATAATCCTAATCCGGGGGTTGGGGGGGGGGGTATAGTATATAACTTCAATTTCAATGATCCTAATTTCCTTATTTTCATATCAATTTTTTACATCCTCCAAAAAAGTGCAGGGGCCAACTCCATGATAATTCAATTTTTTATATATAAATTTTAAAAAATTAGTTTCTGTGGGGAAAAAGGGGGGGGGCAGCCCCCCCCCCCCCTGGCCCCCTCTGATGCTACGTGCCTGTAGAGTGCATTCATTTGTACATATAATATAAGCCTTATTTACATTTTAATCAAATAAAAGTCAAAAATAATTAAGTTCAGCATTTAGAGCCAATTTGCCAAGAGCATTGACTTTCGGTGTATTAATCCAGTGTGCACAACAAAACAAGCTTTCAAATATTGACTACCTTTCATCTGATTCTCTAAGGGAAGCACAACAATATTCATAGACTCTTAAAATCTGAAAGTTTTTCCCTGAAAGGTTTTTTGCTCTATTGTACGACGCTTTTTCAACTGAAATATACATCCCTGAATTAAGTCAGACAAGTGTTGTTGCATTTATAAATGTTCCCAAATCTATCGGCCAATGTCAGGACAGTATTCCATGAGTAGACCTTGTCCGAAATATCGGGAAATATCAGGAACATGCCAGAACGGGCGCCATTACGAAAACTGGAAATTCAACCGGAGGCGGCATTGAAAGCTCGATTATTTAAATATATATTAAAACTCAAAAATACAGCTTAAAATTTATTTTACTGCACATTTTGATAATCACACTGATAAACAGTGGTGCAGTTGACCGACTTTCTCGCAAGATTTCAAACATAGGTAATCACTGTTTACAAAGTCGCCGAGACGAGGCATCATCTTTATGAGACCACCTTTACAATATTATATGAAAATTATAGTTAATGATCCTTGATACTGTAGTTTGATTTGACATAATATCGTAAATCATATGTTAAACAATTACTTGATAATCATTTGTTACCTTCTTTCGGTATTGTAAGATACAATGTTTTCAATACACTAATAAAAAATATTGCTTTCTATGATACCACACCATATTGTGTCATATAGTATATCTTACATGTATAATACAATATAATACTGTAATATATATTATGTATAATGATACAATATAATATTGTAAGATATGATATTGTATCAAAATATGATACCGTACTGTATCCTGTTATAAATTATTGAATTTGATAATAGAATATCATAACATGATATATGACACAATAAAGTATCAGATGGTACAGTATCAAATCACATAATAAATCTCAATATTGTAACAAAGACATTATATTGTATGGGATAGTATGATATCGTCATTATAAATCATGATATTGTTTCGTAAAATTTTGTTTTGTATGATATTGTATTCTATATGATACATAATATGATATTGTATCATATGATAGAATACAATTTAATACGACATCGTGTCAGATCATATGATAAAATATAATGTGATATAATGATATATAAAAAAAACCCAAAATTATAGAATATCATAGTATACCATACAATATCATATATTACAATATCATACGATATACAATTTTATGTGATACAATAACATATTATCTAATACAATACCATATCATATATAATTCAATACTTTATATTACACTATCATAAAATATCACATCATATGATACAATAATATTTATTATAAAACAATATCATATTATTCAAAATCGTATCATAATAAATAATATTATATATAACAATATCATATGATACAATATCATATGAAAAAATGACAATAACAAACGGTCAATCTACTAAAAAAATCCATAAAACAAATTCAAAGCAGAGCAACACGGACCTCTTTCTATACAAAACAGTTGATACAATATCATATCATATATCAATTATTACAATAAAATATCTTATAAAATATTGTATTGTATCAAATAATACAAAAGTCATATCATACAATACTATATCATAGGAATCATGTTATATTATCAAACAACAAACATATCTATCAAGTTTGACTGAGTAAGGAGGTTTTTTTTTAGCATCCTTGAGATTAGGCTCTGTATCTGATGCTACCTTTGCAATTCATTTATATAGTTAGATCCACCATGCAAGTTTGATATACATGAAGTACTATTTTCTATTAAACATGTGACCTATACCTAACTAAACCTCCTCCAGCATCTGATACCTATGGCTCTGATTCAGCATCCACGCCTGCAGAGTGCATCGCGAAATGCATCATCTATTCAAATTTGATACACATTGATCCAATAATATTCAAAAACCTTAATCTCAATCAGCATCCGAAATCTATTACTCAGATTCAGCATTCAAGCCTGTTGAGTGCATAAACGCATTTTTTTTTAATTTAAAGAAATGGGGATTCGACCCATTTTTGGTCAAAATATTCTTTTAATTTTACTTAAAGGTCTTAACTCTAAATATTCTCAGTTCGACCATACAACCATCTTAAAGCTGACATGAATAATAATACTACGATTGTAACATACTCGAAATGTATATTAGTATAGTATAGTTCATTAGCTCAAAACCACATGGTTTATAGGCATTGTATAAATGCATGTAAATGCATACTCGAATTATATATATACACAGAAAATTAAATCTACTGCCACTTGGGTATATATACCGGTTGAGAAAGTTACGGATTACTTAAAATGGCGAAGTCATTGGATTTGACTAAGCACCGTACCCCCCTTCCCCCATTCCTTGCTAGTACATGTATGTATTTAATTTACTAAGTATTCTCCTCCTTATAAGGTGGTCTTAAAGCGGAAGGCAAAATCGGGTCGTTTATCAATATGCAAATATTCCATAAATTTTTTAATATTACCTTCAAGCGCATACTTCGTTAGAGGGCCATAGTTACCGTGCAAGGTTTTAAAGCTGAATACCACAAACATGTGTGTCTTTATTGAAGCACTCGGAAAATTTCAGAATATTAATAGCGGACATGAATTCATAAATGCGCATTTTTCCCTTTTATCTCCGACTACCGCCATATTAGTTGTCGATTTCTATTGTTCTGCTCATCGCTACACACCCCGTATATACCATGTATACGGTCGAGAGCAGTATTCATGCTTCTCTGCATTCAAGTATTTCATTCACCCGAACACGTTACCTTGACGCTAAGTCATTGTCCATGTAATGCCATATTAACATGATCAAAGAAAGTTCTTCAAAGGCATTTATTGAAAATAAATACATCTTAAATTCAGTTTTTGCCTTCTGGATTTTTATAGGTACTTGAGGGCAGGACCCCCCCCCCCCCCCCCTCGCGCCCCATCCCTAATCCCCCAGTCTTTATTTTTTTTTCATTAAATAATCCTTTAATGACATATTTCTAAAAGATGGGTATGACTTTCATTAACTGTTTGATTTAGGTAAATTAGGTATTAATCATATAAAATAAGTCATACAAGGATTATTTAATGAAAGAAGACCAATGGGTCTACTGTGTACATGTAATGGGGGGGGGGGGGGGGGGTCAGCCCTGTACTCATTCATTTCATTCTATCCATGATTTTTTCTCCTTTTAAATATAAGGTGAAATTCATTCATTTAACTACCCAATAGTATTATAAACTTCTAAATGACATACCGGTACCAGAAAAAAAAATGTAGAAAAAACTTTCCATTATGTTTTTTTTTAATGCATATCTAATATCATAAACATGTTTGCTGTTATGAAATTTATTTAATAATTGGAATGACATGTAAATGATCAAAATAAATTATAAGTGTACATTTCATTTTGCTATTCATACATGAGGGAATACAAAAATTAAATTTTTGGAAGTTTATGAACACAGTTGACATACTCTGCCCTGGCAACAGTACTTGTGAAATCCATGACCTAAAAATGAAAAAGGTATGTTATTAAAGTGACAGCTTGGAATTACAGTGGTTGTGTGTGATAGGGTATGGCAGTCGCCCGCTTGGATACGGGGGTTCTCTCCAGGTACTCCGGCTTCTTCCCACACCAATGACCCCCTCACACTAACATCCGTGCCAACGAGAGATATTAAAATAAGTTGTAGAACTTGCTTATCAATCGTTGTCAAATAAATAAAGTTACGTTGTTCTTTTTTTTACAGTGATAGATTCTTACAGCGTACTCATTGGTTCTATATATACATTTTCTGGATATTCTTGCAACTCAGTAATATTTACTATAGTGCTAATGTAACAATACAGATATATGAGATACAGAATTTCCTTACCACAGTCAAACACAAGAATTCCTGGTTCTACATGAGAAATACTCTCCGACAAGGAAATATTGCACATTCGACAACACCTGAAAATACACAATGTTTTCAGTAGTTTACGGAACAATTTACAGTCAGTGTGCAGGTTTCTGTTAACCATAAATAGCACGTATGCTACACTATGGAAATTGATTACTTAAGCTAGACATGGACACCACATCAAAAGGCTCTAATGTTAGAAAAAGACATACAATGTACATGTAAGAATGAAAAGGAGCTTTTAGCAGATCATCTGAAATTGACATTTAATTGAAAATCTTGGTCCAAGATTGGTCTTTCAATATTCGAGTTCCATCTGATTTTAAATAAAATAGGTAAATCATTTGATTATCAGACATTATTACTATAGGAGGCTACAGTTGCAGAGCTTTGGGTTGATACCTTAGAAACCCTGCATGCGAGACACATACTTGAGAATGTTAGTAGTAATGCCCCAGTGACATTCCGAATCTTCCATGTATCTTCTCCCATCAGCAGGCTTCTCTGACAGCAGCGTCATCTGTCACATAAAGGAGTGATAATTTAAGAACCACTAAAAGAAATCACAGTCTGTGCCTCGATATTTCAATTTAAATGAGAAACACAAAATGCAGATGATTTGCCATTGCCTTTTCAACATTAAAAAGACACGAAGTTAAGCACCTCACATTTCAAAATTTAGTCATTTTCAACATCTTTCATTTCATTCTACAAGGCCCTGTCTAGAATTTTTTGTTATTTCTTTAAAGGATAAATTTTCAAATCTACCAGTTGCTCATTGGTTCTTTCTTTGCGTGAACCTCTGGATTTCCTTTCTACAGACACAGCATACTGTAACTACAAACCAAATGTTTCCAGTTAAACATCATATGATTGGAAACCTATTTTAATGAATTTAATTAAATCTTGTAGATGTATGCATGTACCAACCTCAGGCATAAGTGTGTTCGGTTTCTTGGCCCACAAATATGAGTCAATTTTTTCTAGAAGATTGTGCATCACATTTCTACAAAGGCAAAAAGTTAATCTGTATCATAACAGTCATGTTTTTCTTCAACAATTAAAAAATTCAATACATACTAATTTTAAAATGCATGCATGCATATATAATAATTTTTACAGTTTTTCTGCAACTCCAAAATGCAGTTAAACGTGTTTCAAAATCCAAAATCTGGTGCAAATTTGAATTTTTAGACTCTACCTCTCTTTAACGATTAAAAAAAAGAATTATTGATAAGTAATTATATATGAGTCAAAAGTGACCCTGTCTAACCTTTGATGTCTGTGGTTTAATGCTGTAGTAATACTGGACTGGTAGACAGACTGGTCAATGCAGCCCTCTGCGACCTCCATCTCTGTCCAAATCCCCACACAGACCGACTCGTCCAAGTGCTGGAGCATCAGAGATGCCACCTCACCCAAGGAGATGCACCCCCCACCACACACTGGTCCATCTGAAAACTCTGTTGTCTCCTTATGTGTTAAGCTTTCAGTTTCTAAGCCACAAAATGCTGGGGATTCGGATTTTCTTTCATGAAAAGTTTTATTCTCAAGATCTCCACAGGGGCTTTCTTTACCGGGGGTATTTGGAACACTTATATCACTATTTTTCACCTGGGAATGCAAATCAGACGATTCAGACATCTTTTCGAAGCTTGATTGGTTATCTGACGCCTCTTTGTGAACCAATGAATTATCATGGGCTGTTGGATTTCTATAGCTATTGTTTTCAACATTAGAATGATACTTCTTTTGATGATTGTCAGAATACAACTGAAACAGTTCTACGAAGGATTTCCAGTCACTTATTGTCTCTGGAAGAAGATCTGTTGGAACATTTTCAAAGAAATTACAATAATGAAAATATTTACACAGTACATGTATATCTATAAAAAAAATTTTAATTTGTTGGTACTGTTCTTGTCACAATTAAAAGATAAGGTTCAGATTTTTACCCATTTCACTGAAAAGTTGAAGATCTCCAAGACAGAATATCATGGTGGCCATTTCTCTCCATTTCTGCTGCTTTTTCAATAAGATGAGACAACCTCTCCAATAACTGTTTAAGGAATAGAGAAGAATAACAAGAGTTATTCCCCTTGAAAACAATCACATTCTACAAATGGTATATTTGTCTAATCATTGTATTTAGAGGCATTTTTTTTTTTAAAAATCCTAATGCATAATGTATTATTCATCCATTTTGATAAATGATTTTTACATGCATTAAAAACAGCAACTAATTACATTCATACTACAACACATCTATTTTACTACCAGTAAATAAATATCATTACTGTTTCTAAAATTCATACATTTCATTTCCAATTCAATCAAATTTCTCCATCTTTAATAGAATTTGTGAAATAAGGTTCTAATATCATGCACTTTAAGTAGTCAAACTCTGCAACATTTATGAAATTTACATAGAGAACACAAAACTAGAGTTGCTCGTACTAAAACCCTGGTGTACGAAATAGAAAACACCAAGAGTTACCTACCCTGACTCTGTACACATGCTAAAACATTTTTCTCTGTGATCCTCACTGATGTTGAGTAGAATAAAGTCTACTTTATCCCTGTCTTCCCAAGCCACACAATGGCTAGACAGCCTGTGTTAGAGATGGATTAATGTAATACATCTAAATATCAGCTTTGGCTAAAATTGTTAAACTTTTAATACTCAGTAATTCAAAATTAATCCTTTCAAATATATATCATATGAAAATATATAAGATAAAACAACTGAGAGACAAATACTTTTTAAACCATTGTTTTGGGACCAAAAATACCCAATTGATGGCATGAACAACAAATTGCCTGTCATACCAGGGGTTGCCATCTTCATCCTTGAGCTGCTGAGATACCACAGTCTTCCCCAGTAATGTACGAAGCCAAGTCAGTGCCACTCTCTCCTCCGTTATCAAGTTACTTTTGAGCAACCTGCAAAATGGAAAAACAATATTGTCACTAACTGCACTGTACTTTTAAATTTCATTACAATATGAAACTGAAAAGCTATTTTGTATCAATAACTTTTTCACAATGCATGACTAAAAGGACAAGTTAAAAGACGATAACCATCATGATTTTACTGTTTTTAATGATCTTAAACAAGTTAGTTTTAAGCCCTTTTGCTGAATACCTGGTCTTAAAATTTTGCCTACAAAAAGGTGGACTGATACATGTATGTTATATATAGTTAATGAATGACTAATGACCTTCTAGATGACTGAAGCTCTACAAATCTCCCACACATGTACTGATCCAGAAGGACGTTCTCATCTTGTTGGTAGTGTTGACATAAATATACGATATCTACTGGCTGGAGATGGTCGCATTTCACACAGAAGGAGACAGTCTCCACTGGAAACCTCTTGAACAATCTAAAATATTAAAATCAGTGAAATTATAAGTGCAGTTTTCAATTTATCAGTAACTCTTTCTAACCCCATTTCTTGATTTAAGTGATTTCATTAAAACCTACTTGTAAACAGAAAACAACGCCCTCTGTTGGTCATGTCTACTCAACTCCAACATGCTAATGGCTTCATCTTTACTCTTCTTATCTAGTGCTAACAAGGAACTGTCCGCTTCATTCTTGACTGAAAAAAAAATAAATCATAAAACCTTTCTAGATAAGTTGATATTCATTGCAATAAATGCAATACATCTTGATTTGCATAAGGATTAAACATTAGAATAAAATATTAACCTTGCAGACTCTGCATCCAAGCTGTCCACACTTGGAACTTATCGTCTTGTGACAAAGTACTCCTCGTTAAGTATACGCTTTGTATCAAATCAATTTTGTCCAGTAAGAAGAAATAGCACCTGACAAATGCTGCTATATCACTAGTATCGAGTGCTGTTACTCCATTCATTCCTAAAGACCGTATGTTTGATATGCCATGTTCTGAAACTTCACAATGTGAACTGTCTAAGAAATTATTTTCTTCAGTATCACAAACACTTGAGTTTTCATTTACAGTACTTTTGCAGGGTCCCTGAGTATTGACTACAGACTCAAGAATACTTGAGCCGCTAATGCCTTCTCCTTTGTCACCAGGGTTACCAAACACATCTGTTTTCATATGTTCTCCACTTAATCTCACAGAGGTATTAAACACAGAAGCGATGTTCGTTTCATTTGTCTGGTAACAGTTTGGACAGATATCACAGAAAGAAATAGCACCAAGATCAGGTCCAATAGAACCAACTATATTATTGAAACATCGGGAGTTAAAACAATGTCTAGTCAAATCTTTCACTAGAGTAAACATTTCACTAGATAGCTGGAGAGGATCTTCTACATTACAGAAATCTTGAACACTGAACTTCTCAAAATCACTGAGCTCTAACATAGGACTTGATGGTTGTTCACATTCTGTATTCATTACTTCCTTGTCTTTCTCTGTGTCATCTAGAGCCGTCTGAACATCTTCCATAACATCACTTTTATTCTCCTCTTTTGAAGACTCGGTAACCAGCCTTAGCCTGCATCTCTCTGAATGTTTACTTTGTAGCACCTTCAAATATTTTTGAGTATTTAAATTCTTCATCACAGTATTCAGAGAAATCATCCAATCAGCAAGTGTCTCCCACAATGCATCAGGATTAAGCATGACAGAAAAGTCCTGCAGCTTTGCCCTAGTTTTGACAGTTTTCTGGATAAACTCATTGAGGCCCAATATGGGTGATTCTTGCACTGGATCAGAAAGGGGAATGTCTTGTTTCAATTCTTGTTCTTCAGGTATACAGGAAGTTACCTTAATCAAACAGAAAAAACATAATATGATACATGAAAAAAAAACCATTTTCCCAATATGAACATACAAGAAGACAATGTCAAATTGATTTTGTTTTCTGTGAAAATAAAAATAGCTACTTTATAATAGGCTAGTTGAGTTAATAGCATATAATTATATGCATCAAGTATGAAATACCTTTTAAGCAGTGGAAATTAATACCCTTATCACAAACCTTGGGCTCTATTTGAAATGAAATTTCATCCAAAGTCACTTTAAAAAGCAAGGAAGGAAATATGAGATTTACCTACTCCTTGCTCTGTCAGTGCGAATATAAGTTAAAGCTGTTCAAGATGGATTTTATGATTACATTATTTGGGTCATCTTTTGGTAAATGTTGATGATGATGTAACATTGATTTTGTTAAAATGACCTCAGTTGAAGATTATGATACACCCTTAGGTCACGAACAACATTTGCGGGAGCATGAACCATTGGTGTTTTGAATTCTTTTAAAAGTTATGGATCAGACATGAAAGTTAAGTTGGGCAGGTATGGAGTCAGATAGTAATGTTGAATCCAATATATCACAACCTTGACTTCTGATAGGTATAAAAAGGCCCTTTTTGACTGACTGACAAACAACATGTTTTTTATCTATGTTGGGGAGCTTTCAAAGTCAGAGAGAAACTGGAACTGAATGATGTCCCTGTCAATGAAAGGCATATAGACAAACCTCAGTCAGCACAATTATTTGGACCTGTGATCTGTGGATCATATCCATTTACACACTGTAGGGGCACAATAATCTGTTTATGTACATGTAATATAGAAAAAAATGATCCATAGATAAATAACATCTAAGATGCGGACGAAACTTAAACCTCAAACTTACCTGTATCTGAACTGGTGATTCTTTAGAATCTTTGGGGGAAGATGAAATTCTTTTCTTTTCTTTGATTGTATCCAAGAACTTCTTCTTAGTGTTAGCAAACTTAGACTGTAAACTGAAATAAAAAACACATTGGCCATATTTACTGGTTAGCTCTTCATTTGTGGGTGTTTTTATAAAATGTACATAAAGTAACTTTTACTGGAGTAGGGCAATATCAGATGAATAAACAACAATTTTTCACAGAAGGTTCAACAATTGAGCATGGTATGACTGACTGACCTGCCCTTGACAGAGGTCAAGGTCATTTTGGTGGGTTCTTCCCATGACTGACTGAGAGGAGACACTGAAGGTGAAGGTAATTCTGCTGCATTAGGCTGGATCAGACTGGGTTTCTCTGTCATCGCAGGGCAACTCTCTGTTCTTTTAAGAGGGGAAGAATTTGATTGGGTGACTGGAATGCTATTCAAATATTCATTGGGAGCTGAATTTGAGATCATTTCTTTGGAGGAATGGGAGGATTCTTGCTTCTTGTGCTCTGTAAATCAGACACTAATTCAAATTACATTACATGTTACATTACAGGTACAATATGTTGATATCTATGCCTAATTTGTAAATTGAAATTCAGGTAAGATAGTATTAAACTATATAAACACTATTTACATGTCATATTTTGAAGAAAGAAATCACAATTACCTCTATCTGTCTCCTTTAATTTACTCCCTGAAAATTTAAAGGAAATGCTTAAATTTTTCAGTATATTTTATTTTTTGTGATGTCCTTCTGAAAATAATATAATTCTGAGTCTAATACATCAATTTTTTACATGCTTAAAAATTTTCTTCGAGTTGTGAAATTATTAATTGTTATAGATATACATGTATTAATTGATATTCATATTTCTTTTTTAAAAATCCATCATTCATGTCTTCTATTAAAAATGGTGTAATGGCATCATTTAAAAAGTGATACTATTCTATAATCATATAGCAATATTTGAAAAAAAAAAAAAATCTTTTTAATCAGAAAATTAATACCTGTTGGTGATTTTATATTGAACTGATTTTAAATAAAAATGAAAGCAAAAAGAAAGACATTACTTTCTACAATTATTTGCAAATATAAGATAATTATTTGCAAATATAAGATAAAATTAATAAAGTTAACAAAATTAATGTTTTACTTGAATTTCTTCGTCTGTGTTTCTCGTCCTTTGGTTTTCTTCCATCAATGTCCACCGTGACTGCTTTTTTGCGAGTGCTTGACTTTCTCTGCCCGTCTGATACAGACTTTTTCACAATGAGCGGTGTGAGATCTGTAAGTACCAAATTTCTGGTTCAATGACTTGACCCTCTAGTAAGACAGAGACCTCTCTCTTGCTTTTAACAAACTTTTGAATTAAAAGACAAATTTTTTGTTACCTCAAATCTAGCTGATAATATGTTCATTTTTGTCAAATACAAATATAAATACATCAGTTTCAAATAGTATGTGCACTAATAAATAGCTCAATGTCAAACACAATATATCAAAGGAATACATTTTTTATGTCGAACAAAACCATACATGATCAGCACATAGAGTAACCAACTCTTGCACTGTACATTTACTGATCTTCAGACTTAATTTGATCAAATACTTTAAATCCCATACTCCTAACCTTTAAGGAAATGAAGTTAATCTACAGTTTGACAGTCTGACGAAGTGTAATACTTTATTACCTTGGTCTTGAATAGATACTATTTCAATAATCTCATCCTTAACTAGTCCATTCTGAGAAGAATTTGCTTGTTCAAATGAGTTCTCATTCAAATCACCATTTAATTTGGGTTTCTTTGTTGCCAATTTTATAGACCCCCTTGGTATAAGAATTTCATCATCAGCAAATATGTCATCCGAATTAATTAAGCGGTTCAGGCTTTCTTTGTTCAGTTCGGTATGATTCTCCACTTCAGATGATTCAACCTTTACATGGCCACTATTAATAGTACATACTGGCATATCCTGATTTTTCTCCAACTGTTCTGAACTCTCAGTATCCACAAAACACCTCTCTTGGTCTTGTTTTGATTTATCATTAGAATTTAAGTCTTTCTCCAATTCATCCTCATCTACAATGTTCACAATGACTTCATTTGTACCAGATGGTAACTTTCCTGGAGAAGATGTCCCAGAATCCACTTCATCTTGAGATCCCGTCTCATTCCAGGAATCCAGAGAAGCGGAACTCTTAGAATTTTTTATCTGGTAGATTCCAGAATCCAGACGTACTACGGAAGCTCCAGAACTTGATCGACTCCGACTATATTCCGACCCCTCAGTCTCTGAGCTTGAAGCAGCTTCTGCAGAAATCTTTTCAAATATTTCCATCACTTTTCCTTCGTGTTCTGATTGGCAGCCATTGTGAATGTTTTGTACAAGGTCTTTTAACATTTTCCGAGACAAATGTCTTCCACCGTGGTTGGCCATGATTGACTGGCTGTACGTCCCACACACCTGGGCCGCCAGCTCCCACAATTTACGACTGACCAAAACAGAAACTGTCTGAGAGGCTGACATCAATATCAATTTGAGGATTTCTCCCGATGTCAAGAAAACGTATATCTCTGTTCCATGAATTCCAGCTTCCAATATATCTATTTGTAAAAGGAAAAAATTATTTTCACTCATTTGATTAAGAAATGTATGAATGAATATCATCTTTAGTGAGAATACTGAAGTCCAAGTATCACCTGTTTGGAATTCTGTCCATAGTATGACCTTTGGCTGTTCTTGTAGGGGGTCGAGCAGGATTAATTTGGTTTTGTTCCATGTCAATATAAACTTATTACTGCAAACAAACAAAACCACAAAGATAACACTGATGATACTGAGATTTATTAAAGTGACTTTTATTTCAACAGTTGCATTTTAAAAGAAGATTCAGTGTAATTTAAATAACATCATTCTTTAATTCAGCACATATAACATAACTATGGATATAATTCATATTGACAAAATGTTTGTACAAATATAAATCTGCACAACGACAAGAAATGCCAACATCACTATAATTCACCCATTATATAAACTTACTTACCTTAAACATTTCAAAACAGGAAAATTGATGCCCAGAGGAGGAAATTCCTTCTTTTCTAATCTCCATGTGTTATCTCTATATGAAATAAAACTGCAAAGGTTAACCAATTATACTTCCTTTACCCTCTTTCATTGCAATAGCTCTTAACACTCTTAAACTGTCACAGCACCAGGAAACTTAAAACCTGAGAAAATTGCGAGACCTTGTTTACCATGATCAACAGTTTTAATGAGGACCACAAAATGTTAATCGGATTGATTAAAAGTACAGACAAAAATAATTTTGACAGTTTTTTTCTTTTGATTTGTAAATACCTGATAGACAGCACATGAACTGGTGGAATGGCCAGCAGTTGTTTGAACTGGTGAGTGTGTTGGACATTGCCCTCAATATCTACCTGAAACAAACATCAAATCAGGCCATTAATACAGTACAAGGAAACCAAAAACAAGAGAGGGGGTGGTATATAATACCGTACACAAGTTCTCTAGCTGAAGGATATATATAACACATGCAACAATTTTGTACTGCTAATTAATGAGCAGTGGCCAAGATTTTCTCATCTTTTCCTAAATACTTCTGCAAATTAATCTCAAAATCCTAATCAGCCCATTTTCATACCTTGAACAATTCAAAATAATGTAAATTTCTTGCCATTAATAGTTTTCTTTACAAAAACGAAAAACATCAGGAAATGATTAACTAAAAAAAATGAACCTTGTCGTAAAATTCTTCCTTACAAAAGGAAATAACTTAACTGTCTCCTTATTTGACCAACATTGACAAGTACATGTATGCTTTTCGAATTCTATAATTCAAATAATCTAGAGATTAAACTATTTTCGCACAACAAATGAAGTCATTACAAGAAATTAAATACCAGTACCCAGGAATGACTGCTTACCATACAAAGATAGCAGACAAAAATTCTACATGAGTGCAAGCAAATTCTTTCCTTAGTCTTGTAAAAAAAAGTTTAAGATCTTATAACATCTTTCATAGCTTCACTTTATTTTGCCAGATGATGTCTTATTTATTTATATTTACAACTATGTATTTATTGAGTCTGAGAATAATAATTTCTACTAATTCCTGAACTTACGAAACTGATTTGTACACCAAAACATTACATGTATTAATAAGGAATTATTTGGGGCAAAATAAAAGTCTACCAAATTTGAGTGTTTACAATGTTCAAGCATATAATAAGTGATTAACAATATCTGATTTATTTAATACATACCTCCCATAGGCGAGATCCAGGTCTGGCACAGTACATAATGGGCACTGTATTATCACCTTGTAGAAAACAGGCTCCGTAAACACCATCTCTATAAAATAAGTTACATCATCACGTAACAAAAATATAATAGGGATATTGTAGTCTTATCAATATGAGTGAAAATAATTCAAAGGTGTAAAAATTTACCTTGGTTTTGTTCCAATCTGTAGATAGTTATGTCTGCAATGTAAATTAGTATGCCAATAAATAAACTTGTAAATTTTTCATATATGACTGCCATCTGTGCATTTCATGGTCAACTAATAAATTTATGCATATAAGTTTAAAACTTTGGAATTCATGTTACAATTTTTATTTTGAGTATGCATGAAAGTATTAAGGTAAGACATTCAAGACCATATAGAAAAAAAATCAAATTATTATTTTTCTGGACTCTAGTCCAGGTAGCTTGTATTTCCTGCACATCAGAGTGTAACTACATGTAAACAAAGGAATCCTGACTTACTTGGCTGTGTTACAGAGGAAGCACTCAGTGCGTGTGGACACGAGGAGCTTGTCTTGGTAGAAGTCTAGCTGTATGACAGGCACAGACAAATTCAGGATGACCTCTACTGGAACCTGCACCAAGTTCTTCATCTACAATAAGAGAGCAGTACAAGGGAGATAACTCTCTACTACAATAAAACTATTCAGAGACCAGTAAGATTTATAGGTTACCAGTGATTCTATATTGAGTCCTTTTTGCTTGGCAATTTTATACACATGCACAGGCTGACCAGATTAAATATATTGGCTACAATGATTCAATTTTGAATTAATTAAAAGTGTCCAAAATGTTTAAATGATAGGGAAAACTGCTTATGATCTTTATACATACAAAAATGCAGAGACCAGCATAAATTACAGTACCGACCAGACCCAACATAACACCAGAGCAGACTCCAATCAAATCCTGGGTTTACATAAGGGTTTACTCTGGGTCTGCTTTTTGAAAATTTGCGTCCACATGGGGTTAACTTTAGGTCCACTCGGAATTTATTTTAGATTTACTTGGGGTTTGCTTTGTGGGTCCAATATACGCACTAAAGTGTGAACTAGACCCATCTTTTATCTTACCACCTTACTCCCTGTAATTCCTACCCCTTGTATATTCCAAATACATATGAAGAGTCTGATTTTAGTGGTCTACTTCTGATCTGGGTTTACTCTCATATCCACTCTGGGTATACTTGGGGTTAACTTAGGCCAGTTAATGTCTGCTCTAGTAAACCCAGAGTAAATCCAAAGCAGACCCCAAAAGTACCAAGGGTTTAGTTGGGGTCTACTTTCTGTTAGGCTGGGTCTGATTGACACTGTGTCTTAGCTACCATTGATTCTATTTTTAATCAGAGTGGTTATTAAGTTGAAATTATTAGAAAACTGCTTCAGAATTTTACACATTTCACAAAGTTATTGTTGAATCAGTTATTCCATCTGATCGCATTTCCAGTGGTTACCTTTGAGGACGGGATGTTGGCGACCACTACATTGCCTATGTTATCTGCAGTATACAGCTTCTGCCCTGATGGGTCCCAGTGAATACAGCTGACCGTCCGGTGTAGGTGATTGCTCACTGACCGCAGCCTCTCAGGTTTCTGTCTCTTGTCAATATTCAGCTCCATCACTTGGACAAGGCCATTTCTGGTATAAAATCATGGAGCATAATCATTATTTTGAGGATTGAATTTTACTTTGGATGACTTTAATCTTTTAAATAAGATTTCTCTGTCAATAAATCTATTGATTTGTTCTGAATAATAATAATAATAATAATAATAATAATAGTTTATTTCCAATTTTGGGCCCAGAGGGCATACAAGATTACAGATATTAGATAGAAATGCCTAAATAATAGATTCAACATATAAAAATAGTCCATACACATACATGAACTTGTAACAGCCGGGCAAATGTACATCAGTATGTCAAAACATATGAACAGTGTGCATATAATATATAGTCATAAAGGTAATTTATACAAATATAAAGATAGTATCATGATTTGTATAAGTAATTCACCGGTCATTTAGATCTCAAAGTATTCTGTCTTTTTTTGAAAGCATTGATCAGAAATTCACTTAACTTTGTAGTTATTATTTTGTCTTCATTCGACATTAACCAGATAAATTTGTCTTTCTTTGTTAAAAGTATAAAGTTTTTGTTGAGTATTGAGACATAATTGAAAAATGAATTTCTTTCTTCTTTATTTAATAGACATTCAGTAAGAAAGTGGCTTTCATCTTCTACACAATTTTCGTTACATAATAAACATGTCCTTTTGTTTCTTTCTAAAGGAATTCTTTGACCAGTATTATTTTTTGTATATTCATATCTACCTCTTTCAACTCGTAAGTCATGTGCACTTATTCTGAATCTACAAAGTATTTTTCTTAAATTATGAGAATGGATAAACATATATGATTCCATTGTAAAATGCTGACCCGTAGAAAATAATACATCTATAAGTAATTTGAACACAAATATTTACATATGTAGTATATTGAGAACGTAAACAAGGCCATGCAGCCTCTGTATCAACAAGGATTTCAAATTTAATATCAATACATACATCATGGAGAAGGCCACTGTTTTGTTTGATGCACACAGTTTCACATTATTAACTGAAGAAGGTTCCTGCAGATAAGAGAGAACAATTTACACAATTAAGTCTATAATTCATAATGAACATGACAAATGCTATGTTATAATGTGCATGCTGTATGTACATTATTTAGCTTGATGCTAATTTTCTGGTAAATTCCAAGCCAAAATTGAAGTAATCCAGATGTGACAGTAAATGTAATTGTGTAATTGTATAGTAATATACATGCATTTTGAAATTTTTGAAACTATCTCCACCAAAATAAAATGTACATGTATATCATAAACTCTTAAAATGGTGAAATTATAAACCCATGAAAATAACCTGCTATAGAGTACAACACTGTAGTTGCAAAACTTCCTCATATACTCTAGACTACATGCTGCAATAAAACTACAGCTACTTTAAACACCCCATACTTATCTTTAATAGTCTTAATTACTAGATGCTCTAATTCTGCTACTGTGTGTCACTGTCTCAATTATCCTCTGATAAGCGGTAGGGTTTCAGAACATTTCATTTTATCATTTTTGTTTATTTTACTGTTCTTTTTTAGATTTGTTCCAAGTCTATATCATGTTAAATGACTTTTTACATGTATATTCAAGAACAAAATCCATGCCACTTTGAGTGCATGTAAAATCATGTTGACAAGAAACAATCATTCTGAAAGATGACTGAATTACTGTACAAGTTTAGCCAGTCAGACAACACGTGCTTGACTTTTACCTCTTCGGTGAAGACAACCTGGAGATGTCGCAGACTGTTCTTGTCAAAGATGTAAACAGAGCCAGTATTACTCCCCACAGCGATGTAGCGACTAGACACATCAAAGCAGGTGTACTGGAAATAGATATAAAAATATATACCTCTCAACTCAGTGACTGAAATCAAAATACAGCAAAAAGAACTCTTTGTTATTATCACAATTAAAAACTGACAACATGAAATTGTTTTCTTGTACTTAATATCAATCTATATTAAAAAGTTTACTTTAAAAAATGTAGACTTCATGTGCTACTACATGTACATGTATTACAATCTTTAGATAACCTCTCAGTCTGGATCTGAGCTAGGTCCAGGTTGATTAAAACTGGTTTGGGTAGTAAAATTGAAAATCAAAGCAATTTTGATAATTGATAAGCAAAGTTGTTTTGCTTTTGTACCATTCCTATAAATGTATTACCTTAAACTATTCGAAGAGTTGTATATCTTTCTTGAAAAAAATGCAGAGGAAATAAATCTTGAGAAGGAAATTCAAAGGTCATAAATATTCGTTTAATTTTACTAATCTGGCCTGTGAACTGATACACGTACTTGAAAACACTAGCAAAAATTGTTTAATTAAAAGTACAAGGAAGATTAATTTTTTTTTATTTTGTGAGCATACCATGTGTTCACCTACTTTAAAGGATGAGGAGAAAAATGGAAAGTTAACATTTTAGATTCTAAAGCAAAAATAAATCATTACATAAATAGAAAGTAAATCCCTAGTAAAAATGATATTGTTTTTAGGATTAGACACAGTTTGATTATCAAAAGCTTATTTAGTAATTTGTGTACGTCCAAACAAAATAAAATATCAACATATCATTCATATTATAATAATAGAGAATATGTAATTTCTTACTGCTTTGGCATTACCTTTAGCCTAGCAGATCCCCGTAAGGGAGCCTTTAAATCCTCCAAGGAGGATGGCTCCACAAGAAGATAGTCTGTCATTCCTTCAGATGCTGGATGCTCTTGTTTCAGTATCCATATCGACTTCTTTGACCAGAAGTTTTCAGGTTATTCCATTAACTGGTTTATTCGTCCCCATCTTGTCCTTTATTTCATTTTTTAACAGTATCCTTGAAATGAAATAAAGAAAAGTAAACATTAACCACCGTTAACCAGCCGATAAAACCAAACTCTTTGGGGTTTGGATTCAACAGGTTTTAACATTTAAAAAATCAAAGACATAATTTTTAAGTTTCACGTATCCTTGTATGTATTCACCTCGTTGACGAATTTTTAAGTATGGTGATATCACTGCAGGCCAAGTTTCTATTTTTGCACTGAAATCACAACACCACCTTCTTGTCATATGATCAGACGTCGGAGTATTAAGTAAGTTGTACGTATTTTATTCATATTGTAATTTCGTCAACGATTTCACTAAACGGGGGGGTTACAAATATTTTGAAAAACTTGAATAAAATAAATAAAAATAATTATTAATAATTTTTCATTTTTGTCACTGTTTATCGTCTATTTCTTCAGTTTCCCTCCTATATACAAAAGGTACAAACTACCTTTTTATGCAACGATTGTAGTTGATCATCTCAAAATATAAAAATTAAAAATAAAATGAAACGTGCAAGAAGGAATGACATGTTGATTAAATTGCGTGTATATCACTTCAACCTTTGAAATATATTTTATTATTACTATGATTAAAAATAAAAAACAAAACAACAATAAACATGATAAAAAATAAGATGGCATTTTTAAACACCTTTGAGATAGTTCCCAATTCAGTTCAACTCAAACAAGTTGATCATGTGACTGGACAAAATGGCCCCTTACGTGTTCAGAATGCGAATGCTTTGGATTACAGTTCTAACTTTATTTATTCCTGCAGTTTCAACAAAGAACAGAAAACCAAACATTGTGTTTCTATTGACTGATGACCAAGATGTTAAGCTTGGGGGACAGGTTCGTTACAGTACATCTATTATCATTTCCATACAATGATTTTCATAAAGCACACAGATCACATAGTCAAATTATTAATATCTAAGAAAAAAAACCCTACCAGTGTTTCATTCTATTTTATCTAAGATTGCAATGTATGCAACGATATGTACATGTCATGACTAAAGATATAACGTTAAATGCTCAATGTAAATTAATTTATGCATTTTACCTGTTTACATAGACCGAAAACAAGAAAAAACCATTTCTTGTTAACATCTATATCGATCTACAGATGTATAATGTATGCATATCATATTGTTTTGCAATGAAAACTTTCATTATACAGTATACTATAGCTAGATAACATAAAAACGTAAACACATTATTGACTTTCACCATCAAACGTTTATACATGTAATTATTCTCTTTGGCAGTAAATGTACATGTATGTGACATTTGCAAGTTGAATCTTTATGTAAGAAGAACAGATGACGTTATTATAGTATTACGATTTATTTACAAAATTTGCATCATATTTATCTTTCAAAGTAGGGAAAATCTATGGATCTAGAAAAAATACATCAAAATTACCAAATATCATTTTCAGTGGTACATGGAAGTGAACCTTGTTTTTTAACATTAGTTTAATGTATAAGTTACGTGTATGTTTTAAATATTTTTGCCCATAAGATGTTTGAAATTTCATATAAAAGCTTATCGTTGTACAAAAAAGGTTGTAGTCTCCGTTAAGAAATGAAGTAGATATTTAAATTATTTGAAGTTACGGTTATTTATTATTCAATTTAAACAAATACGCTACAAAAAAGTATGGTATGAATTAACGGTACTATTCAATGAGAAAGCTTATGCTTTTATTAAGTTTATGCTTTTATTTAGACACCAATGACCAAAACAAAGAATCTTGTTGGTGACAAAGGGATAATCTTCGAAAATATGGTAAACATTTATCAAGATTTTTAAAGAGAGACATCAAATTAATAATTACAAATCCTGAATTTTATGTTAACTGACGTTTTTATAATCCCCAGTACGTTAGTGCGCCCCTTTGCTGTCCCAGTCGGTCAAGCATCTTGACCGGGAAATATGTCCACAGTAATGGCGCCGTTAACAATTCTCTGACGGGAAACTGTAGCAGTCCGTATTGGCAACGGACACAGGAAGTCAAGGCATTCCCCACCTACCTCAAAGGCCAGGGATACTCCACCTTCTTTGCCGGGAAATATCTAAACCAGGTGGGAAATAGTTCGCCGCAGATTCAGAATGATCCAACATAGAAAATGGTGCCCATGCACCATACCCATTGCTATTTTTTCAGTCTCAACTACTTATCAGAATGTTATGCCTACAATTAAACGATATAGATAAACTGAATGAATTTATTTTGCACTTCTTCAAAATCTAGGACAAGAACGTATACGGGTTAATTTTGATCTAAAATAAGACGCTTGCAACCAATTAGTTGAACAGACTAACTGTATAACTTATAATTCATGTAAAGTTACGTACAGACTAAAATAATTTATTCAATGTGTTTAAGTATGGGACACCGATGGCGGGAGGGGTGGAGCACGTACCCCCGGGCTGGGATTGGTGGATCGGTCTGGTGAGTATACACAAAGCGGTCAATCATTTCTGTAGTAATTTATATCAGTTGTTGGTCTGTAATTTGTTTGTAATGTTTGGTTATATTTACAACTTACAAAAAACTACATGATGATATTTCAGATCATTGTTTACACAACTGAATGAGTTTCCAGCAATAATATTTAACTACTGCATTCTATCTGTGTATATACATGTATGTATTCATTGCTATGATTTACATTCCTTTACTAAATGTTTCATGAGGTTGGGAACTCTAAATACTACAACTATCACCTGTCTGTGAACGGTACCCTGGAGGTCCATAAGGATGACCCCAAGACCGACTACCTCACCGACATCATAGTAAGTCAGTCACCCCCGCCACTCACCGACGTCATAGTTAGTCAGTCACCCCCGCCATCCCTACACTCCGTCCCGGTTTACCTTTTATTTCATTTAATTTGATGAATTTTATAGAAAAAAATACCCATACCTGGCTATCAGAGAAACACATTTAAAATCGATATATGGATTTCTTAATTAACTTTATAACATATACTTATTTGCTGTTAAAAGAGGAGGTGACGCCACAGAAACGCGCGGTAATCTGTGACTACCGTGATATAATTGTACTAATAAAAGTCTATACATGTACCATCAACAAATCTCTTATTTGTCTCAGATAGTAGAACAATTACTCTATCCTACCGTGATATACATTGTATCTTGATATCAAAGTTTGCTTAATGTATACTTGATTCCGTAATTTGTGTATGTATATGATAACCGTATTGTGCATTGAATTATATGTCATATTCTATAATGGGGGAATACTGCAGTTTCAGTTTACATGTATGTATGTTGATTAATTGTACTGGGTTTGAATGTTATGATAAAAAAATTATCTTTAATAAATAAAATTTGTCTATGATTTTTTCTTCTATAGAATAGACGGGCCACATCATTTCTGAGTCTACAGAACTCGGACTCCGCCCCTTTCTTCATGATGTTGTCCACCCCTGCTTGTCACGGTCCGTTCACCCCCGCCCCCAAATACCAGAACAACTTCCCCAACAAGACAGCCCCACGGGACGGAAGTTATAATAAACACGGTCATGTAGGCCAGAGCTTTAGGATTTATTAAAACTCACGATCCATATAATGTGTCCTAACTTGGATATTATGAGCTCAGACAATGCGTTAGACGTATTTTATTATTTATATTTATAGATCATGTTATTTTTCATTAACTTACTAAAATGCATATGTTTTTAGGACAAGCACTGGTTAATACAACAAGCAATAACACCGCTACCCAACGACACGGTCAAGACGGAAGACCAAGTGTTTAGAAACAGGTAGGGACGTCTTTTGATGACATGAATTAAAAAAAATCATATATTTGCATTGCAACAAAGTACATATATACATGTAGCATTTTATGTATGACCGAAGTGTGAAGTCAAACTAAATTTTCAGATGTGTTGGGTAGTGTTAAGGTATGTTGTTATACGAATACGTCCATCGGGAAAATCGACATTTAACACTATCAAACAAAACGCCATTACACTGTCACATAAAACGATATAGTGCTATTTTACAGCATACATGTACATAATACATGTACATTGTATGTTACGTGCGCCTCAATTGTTGCGTTGTTGTGGCATGAAATCCCCCCATCCAGTCGGCCCACTTTCCCCAATGTTTTGTTGCATTTTTATTTTCAAATTACCCCATCCGTTGGACTTTAAAAGCTGTACATGTATGTATTTGGATGGTCTGAAATGGTCTTAATTAATTGATACTTGTGTTAATGACTATTAAAGGTGGCGGACGCTGCTCTCTGTTGACGATATGATGGAGAACATCGTCAATATTCTCCAAACGAAAAACCTCTTGGAAAACACATACATCGTATTTTCTTCCGACAACGGGTTCCATTTAGGTGAGCATTTGCTGTTGTCTGCATAAGGCTCCTGCATTACGTTGAAATGCCTGACATTTGATAGCGATATCTCTTTACACAGGCCAGTTTTCTATGCCCTCTGACAAGCGTCAGCTATACGAGTTCGACGTCCGTGTGCCGCTAATGATCCGAGGACCAAACGTCACAGCCGGCCGAGTGGTTAAGGTATTACTGTACTGTCGGCTCATTCTTCACTCAACAATGATCAATCCCCATGTAGTCACTGAAGCCTCTGTCAACGTCTATTTTAGGGGGTTTAAGTTGGGGTTTTTTTAAGTTGATTTATTTATTTTCTATCATGCATGAAACGACTGTGTTACGTGTACATGACTGTTGAAAAATTATCTATTATTATTTCTCATAATTTTTAAAACTAAAGATCACTAAAAGAACTTGAAAGGAAGAGAGCTTTGTTCATTCGGACAATGCATTGTTATAGAGTGAAAATCAAATCGATTAATTCATGCATGGTTGATGCAGATACAATACATGGTTTATATAGAGAGAAATCAATCAAATCGATTGCATGATTCACGTCCTCTCAAGGGCTGACCACCCCACTCCAGAGGCGGATCCAGCTATTTGGAAAAGGGGGGGTTCCAACTGATGAAAATCAATACGGGCAAAATTCATTAATTGTCAATAAACAAGCGGGTCATGTAATTTTCTTTCAAATTGTATTTTTCGTACGAAACGAAGTAAAAATTATCTATTATGATACTTAAGAAAGTTAATAAACTAACAATACATTTGAAAGCGGCTTAAAAAAGTAAAACGAATGCGTGTACTCGTACTTGAACGTCGTTATTTTTTAAGTTATTGTTTTGTATTTCTTTAATTTTCCACATGTTTACTCAGTGTAGTAAACATCGGATGCTGAAGGGGAGTACAATGTACATTATTTCGATAAAAATTCGATAGGGTTTTTTCATATAAGAACAAAATTACGATACGTTGTATTAAATTCTTTAAATAAGCAATTTTAAAAGCATTTATTTGAGATAACTACAGTATTTATATTATAAATGGGGAAAATTGCCTTTAAATAGGCATTAAAATTTTTCAAAAAAATTCACATGTCCCAGAGAAAGGGGGGTTCCGACCCCCGGACCCCCCCCCCCCCCCCCTGGATCCGCCAATGCACTCTCTGTTTATGGGATAATTGATAGGGGAAAAAATTGTTTACAACATGAATATTAATAACGATGTTTAATAAATAACAGGAGCAGGTTATGAACATAGATTTAGCACCGACATTCTTAGAGATGGCTGGTCTTCTTTCAACCCCGGGGCAGATGGACGGACTGTCCTTGGCCCCCTTCTTTTCCTCTGCCTCCAATCAAACCTGGGGCCGGTCAACCATTCTTGTAGAACACCAGGGAGAATACCATGAGAATACACCCGGATGTCCGCAATTCGGACGACAAAATATGGCGGTATGGTTGAAATCGGGAAAAGTGTTCTTCCAAATGATCATCTGATTGAAAATTTAAGCAGATGCAGAAAGTCTTTATTTACTATTAAATATATATAAACATTTGTTTTTAACATTTTACTTCATACAGAACTGTAATAATCATTGTGTATGTGAAGATTCTTGGAATAATACGTACTCCTGTGTGATTAAGCGAGAGTCTGCAGTCTCACCCAGTCAGCCGGGCCGCCGTGTCAAATATTGCTTACTCAAAGACAACCAGGTAACCATGACATCGCATGCTAAAAACGCAAATTTGTCTACTATGCAAAAAAAAAAACATTGTGTAAAAAAAATTATTTCACAGATTTTTTTTTTGTAAAGATGAAAACGACTTCATACAGGACTTAAAAACCACAGTTGAATTTGTTTTTTGTTTCTTTTTTCATAGAATTTTCAAGAAATGTACAATTTGGATACGGATCCAGACGAATTTAAGAATCTGGCCGTCACTTTGCCAGAAGACAAAAAGAAAGATTATTTGAACTTAATAGAACATATGGAAATGTGTAGTGGAGAATCGTGTCATGTATGATGAGAGAGAGAGAGAGAGAGAGAGAGAGAGAGAGAGAGAGAGAGAGATATTTCGTCAATATATACAAATATTTTAGATTATTTACAATCTGTGCACTGTGCAATATTTTGTGTTTTTTAATAAAGAAATAAGAAAAATTGTATTTGTTTCCATTTATTATTTGTATAACATGTCAGTTATAAAATACATGTATAATAAAGGAAGCGTAAAATTAAGTTATGTTATTGAAATTGCAATAAAACAAGAAAGGAACTATACGCCTCGACACTCCGCGCAGATCCCTCCTTTAGTGTTCGTTAAAAAATCGATAAATATCAATATTAAGCCGACAGCATCATCATGACAGGATTAAGTTGTGGATTCAAGAGAAGGGCAAATAAATGCTTAGTAAAACTTCCTTGGTTGTAATAGCAGTACATTATTTCATGCAATTTCCGACACCCAATTCATATTGATAATAATATGAAATTTAAGTAAAATTTGCGTGAGTTTTAGTCGGATATGTATATGGTTGTGTAAGTTTTGTCCGCAGAATTGTTGTACATGTATGAAATAACAAAGAATATCTAGGATTTTTTTCTCAACTTTTTACATGAAAAACCCAAATATTTTAAAGTTAAACCAACAGTGGAAAAAAAATAAGGCAAAATTATGTTTCATCGAAATGAAGTATGCACCATGGTACACAAAAACCCCCAAATCTTATAACGGTAATTATGAAATTTCATTTAATGAGAATATCCTCTAACACGTAAATTTCAATGGGTAACAATAATATAATAGATATCTAAAAATATTTTATATGTACAGTAACTGGAAATTATACTGCAAGTGACAAACACGTGAAAAAAATTAATCATAAAAAAACAACATTTGGGGCGCTCGTGACATACACGTGAAAAAAATTAATCATAAAAAAGGATCCATAAAAAAAAAATTTGGGGCGCTCGTGACAAACACGTGAGAAAAATTAATCATAAAAAAATAACATTTGGGGCGCTCGTGACATACACTTGGGGCGCTCGTGAATTGTACTTGGGGCGTTCCAAAAAAAATTTGGGGCGCTCGTGCATGGGGCGCTTTGGCTTTGGGGCGAAGTGACCAGCACCCTTCTGCATAATGCAGTTAATAATTCTAGTCTCTATTTGAGCCCCTTTGGGTAAATCGAAGTACCTTTATATCTGTAAATAACATCGGGTTCGATATCCATTCATTAGCTCGATTTTCCTCGAATCTTCGGCGAAAATTTTAGATCATGCATCGAGAGTGATGAAGAGGGTACGCCATGAGCAGATAAATTTATCTGTTCACCATTACTTGAAACGGAGACAGTTTCTAGTAAGTCATTAAAGTAATCAGAACTGGTTAAATAATAATAAAAAAAAACACGAAAAAGTGGGTTTCCATTAGAGAAGTGAAAATCAACTTTACATTACAACTGTACAAATTATAAATGCTGAAAACCACAAGACCTTTAATAAACAACATTATTCATCTCGTCTTTTCAAAGTAACAACTTTTTTCAGGACCATGAAAGTTCTCAAAAGAAGGATTCGCGATGGGCCCAAACTATTAGTGATATGGCAGTGAACAATGCCAGCAATGGTGAGATAACTGTTGACAATCTTCTAACCTACAGTAGCATCAGTGGGGATGCCAGTTCATGTGATGAACAATTCTCCAGGTAATACTTAAGTCCAGGATAAACATTTATTTATCAAACATGTCAAATGAATTCAATTTCAAATTGATTTGATATCATATAGCTTAATTCAAGTATAAGTTCCTATTACAAAAATCAGTATTTGTATTATCTTCTTTTTCATCATAGAACACCGAATACTGGTACTAAGAATTAATGAAAATGAGTAAGACCAGTACATTTTTCTTCAGGTTGAAAGCATACATAAACAAAGGAAGTGAACCATACAGGAGCCAGCTTCAGCCCCTGTTGTACCCGTTGTTTGTTCACCTGTACCTTGATCAGTTGTGCAATGGACACAAAACACCAGGTAAAGTACCAATATATTGTCAAACTGTGGTAGGTGTTAAAAAAGGGACACACAATATCCCCTGTATGTTAATTTTTTTGTCAAATTGATATATCAAATCACATATAAAATAGCAATAAAAAGAGAAACAAAGATCTCAAACGTATAAAGCACACTGTTAAAGGGTTAAAGCATTTTACCTGGTAGTTAAAATATTAATGTTCTTTACATCTTACAGCTCATCGATTCTACAGTAAACATTTGAAGTTGTTTGAGAATGAGAAGTCCTTCACCCACACACTTGAATCTATACACAAGTTGTACAACCAATCTGATGTGTCAGGTTGTCTAGAGGCAACAGATTTCAGGTGAAAGTTTAAATCAAAGGCAATCCTGTATATTGTATACAGAGTTTTTTTTTCATAAGATTTGTTTTTACCTCATTATTTGTCATTTTCAACGATTCTGTCTCAAGAGACAATCTGTATTTACATACAAATTAATATTTATTGTATACCTGATTTGAATTCGTATTAATACAATGGAATTCATGGATATTGTTCAGAGAAAATACATGTACCAATCTTAATAAAACTTTCAATTCGCTCCTTGTTTTTCTATTGTCGCTACACAAGGATCTGAAGAAACCCCACTTGAGGTCACCTCCTGTTAAACTTTGTCTTGACCAATGAAATCATCGGTTACGTGTTTTGGAAGTTATGCCAATACAATCTTTGGATTCCATGAGGGCATCGGATATCAACTTCTGCTCCGTCTCTAGCACGTTGATACCAAAAGATTCGAGAACATGTGCTAACGTCCCGTCAACGCTTTGTCAATGAATCCATTTCAATTTGTAACCCGAAAATACCATTTCTTAAAATTGCTCTGATTGGCTTAAATAACTCATGAATATTCTTAAATCAAAGTTCGCCAGGAGGTGACCTCAAGTGGGGTTTCTTCATATCCTTGTGTAGCAACAATAGAAAAACAAGGAGCGGATCAAGGATCTGGTTTTAATCAGATTGGAGAAAATACTTGTTTTTTGGGCTGTGGCAACAAATTATCAATTTTTATAATAATTTGATAGACAAACCCTTGACACTTTTAAGCTTTCAAATGACACTCTGTCCTTGCTTTGGTTTTCTAGGGAGAATAAATTCAAAATAAAGTTATCAGAGGAGGCTTTGGAATATTTACTTAGACATTTAAAGGTAAGAAGCTTGTAAAAGAAAATGCCAGAATTTTATTGCAAAAATGATGGAATACAAGACATACTTGTTGCTGAAATGCAGCAAAAAATTTTAATTATTGATATTTACAAATGTGATGATATATTATTTTATATATTACATGTTATAATCTCCCTTTTGGTTGTATTTCAGCATGAAGACAACAGCACAATATATCAAATTTTTAATCAACATATTAAGTTAGAAAATACAGGTATTTTTGGGTCTACCCATTTCTTTGAGTCATTTCATACTCTTGAAATTTCCATTATTTTATAAGTTTATTTTGAAATGATATTTTAATGCAATAAGATGTGATATATCACCTGGATGCATTTAATGTGAAGAAATAAATTAATGGATTTTTAATTCATAGATAATGTGTGTTTTGTAAATTAGTTGACAATGAAGCCAAAGGAAAGCTGGATTTAACCGAGGGCTTGAGTACAACAAAGGAGGAGTCTTTTGAGATAAAGGAAGATCCAGAGCACTTGGAGGCTATGTCAGCATTACAACTGTCAATCAGACAAGTGAGGGAGGGGCCTCCATGTCTACCCTCCATTTGTTTCTACACATTCATCAATGCATACCAAGGGTTAGTTCATTCCTTCAGTCACAGTTGTCTTCCTTGCAATACATATACAAATGCAAAAATTTTAAGGGGAATGGGGAGGTCTGGGCTCACCTCTCTTGAAAAATTCAAACTTGTAAAGTTACTAAAAATAGGCCTCGGATGTTCCTGGCAAACAAAATTATCCCTCAGATCCCAAATGGAAAAATTCTTCATCTGTGCATGAGAACATGTATACGATTAAGCCATAAATTATTTGAAAGCATACACATATTTGTATACACATAACAAATTAGGGAAACATTTTTATTTAAATGTTGTGTGTTTTTAAATTTGAATTCAGTTTTTGCCTGGTAAAAGGAAAGAACACTTTATAATTGACATAAACGTATCTTTTAATTCAGGCTGTGCACTGTTGATATCTCGCCTGATAAAACCCTCATTAGTGCTGGGTTTGAGGATGCTTCTATCAAGCTTTGGAGCACCACCCCTAGTCTCTTGCAGTCCACCCCCCAAACAGTGGACCCTTGTAAACTGTACATAGCAGCCGATTACTGGAACGTGGACGTTTTAGAAGAAAGGTACGGTAGGCAATATCGTGTACAGGAATGAGAGAGCTACTGCCTTAATTAAGTAGATGTGAAGATGCTTTCAACTGTGATTTTACTGTCATTGAAATACTGAGCAAATTACTTCAACCTACAAGGTTCATGCAACAGGGATGAAATTGCATTTGAAATGTATCATGAAGGTGAACTTCTATGCCATAGTAAACTTTGCCATTACATGTACCATATTTATGGTACAAGAAATGTAGTCCTATTGCATATATATTTGTAAGTCACTAACACATATTACTGTAATAGGATTTACAAAGTGTCGAATAATGTCTTTGAGATTAAAAGACATGTGCATGCATGCGTGATGAAAGCTTTGATTGTTAGATATTGATAGTACCATAAATATGAAAAATATAAAAGAAAATAAAGATTGAATAAAGAGTAGGATCTTTGAATTCTCTTTATTCAATAATTCATTGACTATATATGAACAAATGCTAAATTTGGAAGACAATATTACAAATTGAGGGAAAGTGTGTGACCTGGATTTTTATGATGTGTACGCAAAGTAGTAACCTTTCTGAATAAATTTTGTAATCATTTTTAATTTTGAATTATTTAATGAATCTCTGACTTAACATGATTAACAGTGCTTTATGACACCTGAGTTTCAATGTTTGCCATATGTTTCAGTAAGCCCCGCTACACAGAGACGGTGACCCTGAGGGCCCACAGCGGCTCTGTCTACAAGACCTGCTTCTCCACGGACTCCAAGCACCTGCTGTCTGCATCAGAGGATGCTACAGGTTTAACCTCACACAAATTCAACAAAATAATTTAATTTTCTTTTTTATGTATGAAAATTTTAGAAAAATACAGTGCTCGAACTGTATCATCCTTATGACAGAGCAGGTTACATGTATAGAAAATTATTCAATCTGATGAAGAAATATTAGCTAGACATTTTTGTAATGATTTGATTTCCTGAATCATTGCATCAATATAATTTTTGTAACCCTTTTAGTTCGGTTGTGGGATATGAGCACACATACCAACAAAGTGTGTTATAAAGGTCATAATGCTCCAATTTGGGATCTAGATGTTGGGTAAATATTCCTACAATGTATATTGAATTTACATGAAATAGAAACAACAAAATTCTGTGTAACATTTATTTTTTCTCTGAGATTAACCACCATTGAGTGATTTGAGTTCCTTCTGTTTACAGAAGCATTGGCGGGTACTTTGCCAGCAGTTCACAAGACCGCACAGCCAAACTGTGGGTCAGTGACAGGATTTATCCAGTACGCACATTTGCTGGGCACAACCTGGATGTAGATGTGAGTTTTTTATTCATTCAGTAGTTAAGCCATCTCCTTGCCTAGTAATGGTGCAATTTTAGCCTCTGAACTATGTGATCTTAAGTTTTCAGGCCTTTTAATTCTCTACAGCCCTCAGACCATAAAATTTCAATTTTTATCTGGATTCATTTTATATCTGCCTCAAGTTTAAACTTAAGCATAATGACAGGAGACCTGAATTTGATTCCTTGTAGTGTGTCAAGTTCCATCCTAACTGTAATTATCTGGCCACCGGTTCCTCTGACCGCTCAGTCCGCCTCTGGACGCTACAGGACGGGAAGTCTGTGCGACTGATGCACGGCCACAGAGGAACCATCATGACACTGACATTCTCACCCAACGGAAACTACCTAGCATCTGCAGGTACATGTACTAATATATAAATAGCTGGCTGTGAGGATTTTAAAGTAGTGTATACTTGTTTGAAAAGATAAATTGTAATAATGTATGAGATACTGCCTGGCAAAAGTAGGGACTGGTACAAAATTGCAGCAAGTATAGATCTTCAAACAATTACTTTTAATTAGAATATATATATGTGGCTGCCTAAAATATATAATTCTTGTCAAATTGAAAATCACCATTTTCAATGAGTACTGAATGCCATTCCTTTTTTTTTTACGTCTGAAAAATGATTTATATTCAAGTGTTTTCAATTCAACTCTTTAGTATTTTTTAATTGAAATACAAGTATATATATATATCTATTTTACTAAAATATGACACATCATCTTTTACAACTCCAGTAAATTATGGTTTTGATTACAAATAATAAGGTGAAGATAAGAGAATAAGAGTGTGGGACCTGAGCTCTGGACAGCTGTACAAGGAACTGAAGGGTCACACCGACACCATACACTCCCTGTCCTTTAGTGGAGACAGCACCCTGCTGGCCTCAGGTAACCACCCACACAACACTGATGACTGTCCACCCTCAAAATTTAGATCACAAGTATATGTATTGGTACTTGCATGTAGATAATTGTGAGGTCTTCCGCAAATACAGTTAAACTTTGATATCCCGTGTAACATATGATTGAGTTGGAAGTCCCAACTACAGTTTTATTAAGAATCTTGAATATTTGTAAAATAAAGTTTTGTCTATCTGCCATGAAGTTCAAGATACTGAGATTTGGCTGTACATGACTTTTGCCGACCTGAAACTAAAACTATGATATAAAAAAGCCCACTTTATGCATGTACATGACTGTATATAATTCCCTGTCCATCCTTTTGTTTGGGGTTTTTTAGTATGGAACAACATCAGCAGAAACTATAGAAGGAAAAAGGTTTACTGTACATTGTATCCATTTTTTCCTGTACATTTTAATGTTTTGAGCATTTGATTGACTTTTGTAGGTGGGATGGACTGTACAATAAAAGTCTGGGACATCAGGAAAGGCGTGGCCAGTAGCAGTTCCCAGTGAGTTCATTCAACTCAGTTACACTATTAACAGATATTAACTCAAGCAATTTGTCATCTAATTATAACATTGTTTTGAAATAATGATACGAGATGATAACTTGAGTGTTATTTATGTTACAGCTCAGATGGAATTTCATCCCCTGAACTGCTAGGATCCTTTTCCGCAAAATCTGCGGTGGTGACTTATTTACAGTATTCAGAGCACAATGTACTCAGAGGAGCAGGGGCGGTGTGAATATAAAATTTGGTATTGCTTGAGTGAGAGAAATTCCCCTGTCTGAAGATTGGAAGAAAACAAAAGGAAGTGATAAGTTCACTGGATGTGTTCAGTCAGATTTGCCATTTGATAGACAAATACTGTAGAGAAATGTGGACCAAGATTTATAGGATTAATCCCCTGTAAAGTACTGTTGAAGTCAGTAATCACTGAAGCGGCTCAGTTGTCAAGGTTTTTTCCAAGTGCAATAACTGGTTATTCCTGTAATATATGATACAATCAAACAATCAAACAATTGGTTACTCTGAGTCAATTTTAACTTAAACAAATTCTCAATGCTTACAAACGATTTCTTACTCTGATTCAGTAACTTAAACAAATTCTCTATACTGACAAACAAATGGTTACTCGAGTCAGTAACTTAAACAAATTCTGTATGCTGACAAACAATTGGTTACTCTGAGTCAGTAACTTAAACAAATTCTCTATGCTAACAAACAATTGAAAATAATCATGGGTTTGGGTAGTGTTTTTCTTTAAATATTTGTAAAATTTATGGCATGCAAGAGGTACTTGCATTTAATTAATGTTCTTAAAAGATCTCAAGAAGAGTAATATGAAAGAATAAATCTTTTATGTACCAGTATATATTGTAATGTTTTTCTTACACAGGCCATCATCAAGTACAAGCACGTATTGTTCAGTTGATGGCTGAATCAATGAATGGCAAACATTGTTTTAGATAAACAAATCCAGGTATACTGGATAAGTTACAGCAATGACAGAAGATATAGGGAAGCAGTATATACCCATTGATCAATTCAAACTTTTCAATGGTTTAACATTTTCCTAATTTAAATTTATTAAACCCAATGCAACAAGTTGGTGGTGGTATAATGTATAATGTTTTAGACCCATGTCAGTCGGTCGGTCTAACAGTCTTCGGTCTGTTCTTTTTTTCTGCGGAACTTCACTTAAACCACAGCTTAGAATTTTGTAAAAACTACGAATAAAATGCGTAGTTGTACATATTACCAGGAATTCCGGTTATTTTTCTGGGAATTTCTGCACTTTTAAACTTGGACATTTATTGAATGCAGTAATGGACAGTGTGTTAGCGCAAGTTCTCCTCCCAAACTGCTGCACACAGAATTTTATTAAACTTTGAAGGTAATGTAACCCAAGGACAATGTGTAGGTGTGCATATTACCGAGAAATTCCGATTCCTTTTTTTTTTTTTTTGGGGGGGGGGGGGTTAGAATTTAGACTCTTCTGAAATTAGAATTTTGGCCATGCCTGTATATAGAATGTTCTACCTAATGAAAAGTTTGTCAAGGCGACTCCTCTTAAACTGCCGTACAAACTTTCAATTTATGAAACTCTATTGGTTATAAGAACACCATGTGTAGATGGGCAAATTACCAAAAAACTATCTAGTATTTTTCTGGGATATTTGGCCCTTTTCAACATTGAGGTCTGGCCATCTAATGACTATAGTAATGAGAATACTTACACTTTGTAGTGTGAATATGGTATTTGAATTAACTCAATCTATATGAAACTTTATAAGTAAATTTGGGATTGTGTTGCTGTCAATACACCTTGAATTAATTTTCCAGAATTTTTCATTTGTGTCCTTATTTTTTCCACTTTGAGGTTATGGCTCATGCATACCTTTCAGTGGCAATTATGTACTAATTTACGTTTTCACCCTGGGGAAAATGTGTATAGCTTCCTTAGGGTCCTCGAGATAGAACGAAACCAAAAAAGTATAATAATATATTTATTTTAAAACTAATGAAGAAACTGCAATTACAACATTGTTACAACGAAGTTTCTAAACTCAAGCACTAAAAGTAAAAGATCTGTCTTTACAAAATAAACATTCACCTGCAATCAATATACGGTTTTACCGTACGTAATATAAGCGGTCTTCGGTAGTAAGGAAAAGATAATTTATTGTTCTTAAAACATTTTAAATAAGTTCAAAATTAAAAAAAAAAGTCCTTCAATTTCCGATTCACTCCCTATAACGTAATTTTGGTGGACACACAAATTACTGGGGTTTTCTGGCGAGAGAAGTTCCTCTTCATGGTTAAAACCGCTGAGTAGCTTCTCTGTATACGCATAGTTTGGTTTTCCAGTCTTTCTTTTAGGTCAATCAGGGTTTTGAACAATGATAATTTTCTTTCCGCTGGAAATTTACCCTCCAGAAGCCTCCTCTGCTCTATCCGGGCTTTTTCTTCCTCCTGAGCCTCCTTAATCTTATTCTGCACGACTAATTTCTCAAGACGTAGCTGGTTTATCTTCTCTTGAAGACTTTGTTTCACTTCCGGTAACGTACGTTCACTAGATTCCGCTTCCTGTCCTACGGCGAAATCCATTTCTTGAGGTTTGTCATCTTCCTCCAATGGCGAAAATTCTCGGCATGACAAATTAGAGTTCATATTATCGATGTCGATTCTTTCATCGTCGTCCGAGCTTAGAGTCCCATCTCGAGTCAGACTTGCGTAGCCTGCGTCCAGAGATTCTTGCATTAAACCCTCCCTTGTGACGTCATTAGCATTCGTCATTGGATACGAAATTATGCTAGAATTATCTGAACGGTCTTCATTGTTTGCCATTTCTGTGTCATCGTCTGTGGTATTTTTGTGATAATCGGTGTCATACACGATTTCCTGTAAAAGGTCCTCAATAGAAACTCGTGTGTAGTCGGCCTCGGACATCCCCTGCTCTAGGATCAAGTCAAGGTCATTTTCATATGGTGCATTATAAGTGTATGTTAGGTTGCTATTGTCCCAGTCTTCATCAAATGTGTGACACTCCCAGTCAATAGACACGTCACCCTCGGATATTATAGACCAGCGATAATGGGTCTCAATGTTCTTTTCTGCAGACCGTCTCTGGCGTTTCGAAATGAAAAGATTCTCTTGCGCTTCAAGTATGTCGTCTTTCTCGGGAATATTACACACTACAAGTCTTTCAACAACTTTGCTTTCCTTTCGACTCCCTAAATTCTGAATTTCAGCGTATTTATTGTCCGAATCCGACTGATAAATGCACAGCTCAGTGGCTGGAACCTGAATCCAAGGGTTGGTTCGAATCCTCGTTCTTGGTTTCAAGCTGTTGAATTGTCCTATATTTTCATAAGTCACAACGCTCTGTTCTAGGGTTTGTAACTCTGTCTCCGAAGTTTGCTGAGTCGCGTGCGTTCGGTTTGCTCTTGATCGGAGGGTTTCAAACAAAGTGTCCAAGTCTGAATGAAGATCCACCAAATTGGATATACTGTTCTCACGAGAGTGGACTAAAACTTCGGCATGGTCGAAATGTTCAGTGACAGTATTTGTTTCTTTTAAATTGTCCTTGCATTTGCCAAAATGTTTCTTCTTTTTACTTTTGGATTTTTGAAAGAAGTTGCTGGGAAGAAGCTGTCGAATCTTCATTGTTCTTGACCTAGAATGAGAAATTATTGTCAAAGTTTTTCATTAATGTAGCATATTTTCGTCTAAAAGGGAACAATTTTAATTAGTTTCCTATCAAGACACTTCGGTATGGTATTCTTGACCAGTGAGGTCTTAGAAGACCCAGTCTGTTGGAAATACCAACATTCAGGTTCATTTTACACCGTCTTAAAATTATGGACAATCCACCTGTCTATAATTTCTTTTCCTATTCATAAATATATGAAACATGCTGGCTGACAAAAATAGCGGAGGCACCAGTCTCCCCAAAAATGCCCCGCGCTTGTCTTGAAGTTTTAAGGTTGAATATACGTACAGATTGGATCGATCGACTTAAGCTACAATAAGAAGACGGACGTCGGGCGTCACTGACCGATGTTATGCTCCAAATGTTTGCACTCGGCATAAATGGAAGAATTGTCTGTTCCATCAATAAAACCTACTGATTGACAATAACAATTATTTACCTACTTTGACTAACAATATATGGATAAATGAAGAGAGATTCTGAGAGAAATTTAGACGTGAATTGCGGGTGCATTCTTTCTCTACAATGCTCGCTACCATCATATCCGCATGAACAACACCAAAGAATTGCAACTCTACAATACTTTATTAAATCTGTATATATTTAATCAGGAAAAGTTTTGTCACCTAGTTCTCTTTATAACGCTAAATCATTAATGCTTATAATGTATATTTAAATCTGCATACATAAAATGAATCGGTTTCTCCAACCTGACATCAATTCAAAGTGAATGAAAAGTTGTTTAACTATAATAAAGTAAAAATTTAAAATGTAATATTTTCCATCATGAAACCTACCTTAAGCTGTTTTACAATATGGGCATCCCTAAAACTCTGACAAATGGATATCCCAGAATTATCGGATTAACGTGTTCAATTGACACGTTCTACTTTGCGTAGTTATATGTTTTCTGTGTCCCTTTGTACCAGATAAACAGATGTCATAATCCTTATTCTTTTTTTATTAACTCAGCTGTTGGGGGTAACTTAATAGCAATTATACCTCTGATTCACTTTCAAGAGTACCGCGCTGAATAAACACATAAGTTGTCATAGTCCGGTCTCGGACGAAATCACGATTTAATTACACATAATCGATGCATAATTAATATGCCTTTAATTGTAGCTACATAAGGTAGAAGATTTTTCGAACAGTGGGCCTTTTATTCCGTTACCAAATATGTTTTACTATGAATTGGTAAAACATTTTCGTTTCGAATAAACTTGGGATATGCCATACAATACAGTGCCGTCATAATTTAAAATGACAACTAAGAATTATGCAGAATTGATACATTTGTTTCCAATATATTTGTCAAAATCTAAAATGCCTAAAGTGAAAATGATGAGAAAAAAGGTCGAAGCTGGACAGTGGGTGGAGGGGGGGGGGGGTCATCGAGGGTTAAATAATGAGAGAGAGAGAGAGAGAGAGAGAGAGAGAGAGAGAGAGAAGCATTATTATGTATTGCTGATATGTATAGGAAATCTGATTTTCTCACGCAACCCATATCGGAGAATATTGATCTGACGAATTCCAACAGAAGCCGATGACTCATCCGCGTGTTGTGTATTCCATATCGATCTCATAATGAAATCCAACACCAATATTTAATGAAGATGTAACCCAATACTCTGTAATTGCTATATTGTCCCGCGATAGCTAGTAGGTTTGTGACTGTTGCAACCGACTGTGGGAAAAATGATGTATTGCATTAATGCTCCATAAATGTTATCAACAGTCAAACTTTGCACAGACAATCGTCAACCAAAGTTAATTTTTCCCTTGATAAGCACACTCGTACTACATGTGACGAAATATTTTACAATGCGTTTTGATATGATCGTATGTCGATTTTTATAGAACAGAAAACACAATTTTAACAAAAAACGATTTATTTGAATAAATACATGTTCATCGTTAAAATGCAATTTAAACTGTTTTAATTTATTTCAGAGAATATTATGAAGCAGGTTTTTTTGTGCCTGGTTTGTGTTTCGAGGGGGGAGGGGGGGGGGGGCACGTGGGTCATTATCAAAATATGCAGACTTTTGAAAAATGAAAAACATGAGAAAATTATTGCTGAAAAAATTACTTTGATTGCAAAAAACACATTTAACAAACAATGAAGTATAACATCTAAAAATTTGCAAACATTGGAATCTACCATTTGGTTGATAATTAGACTGAAATTTAATTAACTGTGAACATTTTGTCAGTGGTGTAACAGGTATATAGTATAGGAAAAAATTCTTAAATAAAATAAAATAATTCTTTTAAAATGATGGACATAAAGCTTATATCAACAAAATTCATTTAAAGTTATTAGAATTAGATAACAGAAAATATTTGACACATTTACATAGTGACCAACATAACATTTGAGACAAAGTCTTGCTGTTACCCAACAAATTTTTAATTTGAGCATTAAAAAGAACACAACTGGATTTTTCTTTCAATGGAGCATAAAAAAGACATTACTAAAAATGCACTAGTGTTTTCAAATATACATGTATTATTGTCAGTTAATTTTATTAGGAGAAAAATGTTCATGTTACACCACTGATTATTATGTTTTACCACTGACATAAAGTTACACCACTGACCTAGCGATAATAAATAAGAGATAAGCATGTTAAATTTTGTAAAATAAACTAATTTCTATTTTTGATTGCATTTAAAACGTGATAAATTTGATCTTAAATAAAAGTTTTCGTGCCTCATTCTTTCATAATCTGAAGATAGACACACTGTTACACCACTTATAATCAGTGTTACACCACTGACAGAAAAATTGCATGTAGATGTTTTTTTTACAGTAATTCACTCATTCTTTGATGTTATATTTTTTACTATTGGCTTCCACACACTTTTATCCACCTTGTACCGAGTTCGAACTTTCTTTGCCTCATCAATCTCACAAACAACATCGTCAATACTATACCAGCTCATATCAATCATAGATTTTGGACAATTAAATTGAATTTTCTCCAATTTTCTCCAAAATCAATGCATACAACGCATATACACTTCCTCTTTGTCTATGTATGTTTGTTGAAGCTCAGCTAGCATTTGTTACCTTTAAGCATTTGAAAGATTTTAGTATAACATAATAGGGAATGTAAAATGTCAGTGGAATAACATATCTTATAATACACTATAAGTCATTAAAAAGTTTGATTTTTTAATAAAAATAAAATGTGGATAATTTCATTTCTTTATTAGATTAAATTTGTTTTTACTTTTATCTTTTAATCATGTATTTAAATGAGTAAAACATAATTAGAGCATACAAAATGTCAATGGTGTTTCAAATAATGTCAATGGTGTAACAGGTCTCATTTTCCAGATTAAGAAAACACAACTGCAATTAAATAGTCAAGCTCTCTTTATTGTGACAGTGTCTAACTTGTAAAATTGATAAATAACAATTGTTCAAAATGCTCAAAATATATATGAAATGGAAGAAAAAGTGAAATAATTAAATAATGTCATGTGGTGTAACAGTTTTTTCAGTGGTGTAACAACAATTTTTGGTTACACCACTGACCGTTATACCACTGATGTATCCATAGTAAATGTAGCAGTATGACCAAAGAGAACAGATACTACACAAAGCTACATAGCCTATGTTATAATGTGATAAACATTCATCATTTATGTGAAAAACTTTTTTGTTCTTTCATAATAGAAAACCTTAAATAGCACGTTATCCCACTGACACAGTTTACATTGTATTTTTCGGAGCAAACAAATATTTTCTGCCATATTTTCTATCACAATGAAGTCATCACTGATATATTTATCTTTTTAGTTGCAGGGAATGATGTCACTATGATCTGGGGGATTCCAACTGTAGTACAATATTATTTACTTGATGTATTTTAAGATATTTTTATATAATTTGCCTTGTAACACCAATGACAAAAATTTTTTGTACAAGCATATATCTCATCAAATTCATTGTTTTTAAAAGAGAACTTGTTAAGGAGCATAGCAGAAATTAAAATATGAATGTTGTTTTAAAAATTAATGGTGATTTTTGGAATAAAACCTCAATATTATTGAAGATATTGTAGGTTAAAGACGTTGGAAAAATTTAATGACAACTTAAATTCACTGAAATCTCATAGAAAATAATATTTTTTTTATACTTTAAGCAGTAAAATTGTCGATTTATTTGTTCAACAATATAGGTTTAAGTTTCTAAAATCCAATGGTACTGTATATATTCCCCAGAACATTATTTTTCCCCCTTTAAATTGACACTGACACAAAAGGCTGCATATTTTGATAATGACCCACGTAAAGTCGAGAAGCCAAAATTTCTGGCACCAAATTTCTTCAAACACCTAAGCGTCTAACACCAAATTACTCATCCGTGAATGGGGGTACGATCGATTATAATGTTTCGATATCAACTTCCAACATCATTTTTTCCTACAAATTGAAAACTTTGATGGATCAAACAGCTTGTTTGTTTATGTTTCAATACATTTATATAAGAAAAGAAAGTTTAAAGCCCTGTTGCTACATTCCTGCGTTAGGAAAATAACGAAATTACGGGAATTATTTTTTTAGTGATGAATTAGTCATCGTTATTCCTTTGAAAACTCTAATGATGAATAATTAAATCAAAGCCACTCCTTTCGAAATCTCTCTAACATTAAAATCATTTGCTGTATTATGTCTGAAAACCCGTGAATACTTCATTTTCAATACATTTTGGAAAAACAAACAATTTTAAAAAATATTACAGGGAAGCCATCCATATGAATTAGACATCATTATTCACCCGGTTACTTGTAGGACTTTTTTTGGAATTGAAAATCGCTCTGTTGAAATCACAACTAATAATTCCACTAAGCAAGCTAAAAGTATTTAATATATGACATTGGTAATCACATATCGCTACTAGAAAGCTCCAAAAGCCACAAACACATAGCCTGGCTGCTCGATTTCAACCTTTTATTTTAAAAATACACAGAGTTTGTAAACAAAACAGCACCGGTGTTGTTACTTGATATGATTTGCTTTGATATGATTGTTAAAATAATCTTCTCTGACATACATGTAATTAAACAGTAATTACATATGATCCTCCAACTTGACATAAATGTTTTATTAGGTTATTGAATTTTAACACACTTTCGTTATTATTTATTATGAACACACCATTTATTTTAAAGTATTCCTCTAGAGTCTGTGACGAAAACAGAATTTATTTTGCAACGTCTATAATTAATTGGTGTAAAATCTATCCAAGTTTTACAGAATACCTGCATCGTAACTTGCTTTTCCTAGAAAATTTATCCGAGTGCATTTGCACTAAATGACACATAAAATATCGAACACAAAATGAAGGAAGATATTTCATAAGATCATATTACCTGTACAGCTTCCTTCCTTCTGATCAGAGTCCTCCAAATTCCGAAGCATCGGCATTTCTCTTATAAGCTGTTGCTCAAGAAGGCTTTCTTGGTATGGGTGATTCATTAAGCCCGAGAATTCCACATCCTATATCGATCCATGCAACCCGACTTCTTTCATTTCTGCTAGTCCCTCGTTGTGCTAGGCATTCGTAAATCGATGCCACCATACAGTAGTTCGTTAATTAGTCTATAAGCGCCAAACAATGTTTTGAGTATCACAATTGACGCGGTCAGAAAGAAAATTACATTAGAAATCTATTTGAATTTTTCATATATAAAATGGAAATTAACATCTAAAAGCCCTTTCACAGTTGACGCACGAGCAATTTACAACACTTTGCAATCGGAATGTTTTAGCTTCGCACGAGGTCTCGCATACGTTGCACGATGTCCCGCAATCATAGAATGCGTTTAGGTGGTCGCATTAAGTCTCCTTAAAATAATGGACATGCACACTATTCGGACGCGACCAAATGCGATCCTAAATTATTGCAATGCAACGCATGAACTTTAGTACGAACGTCATACAACGTTTTGCATACTTGCAAAAGTGATGCACGATTTTTAAAGATGAACACCAGCCGTCTATGCGTGTGTTTTGCGACCATGAGACTGTTGCTCAACGTGTCTTATGTAATCTTGCAACGTTTTACTTTCATTGCACGATTTATCAGTTTCAATTTGCCATGATTTGCCACTAGCATATACACCCTGTATAAGCATCTCTGTTTCAGACCACAGTTGACCATGGATGCTGCTTCGTCAACACTTTCAGACCACAGTTGACCATGGATGCTGCTGCGCCAATACCTCCTCGCCGTCTGCTGGGTTTACTGAATCTCTCCTCGCTGTCTGCTGGGTTTACTGAATCTCCGAGCACAACTCCAGAAAAGACATATGGGCGTGCTGGCGTTTCTTATTCGTTGTCGACAACGATATGAAAGACAAAGAAGACCTTGGTGGGCAGGTCATGGATTAAGAAGCGCATGTTACCCCCTCTGACTCGCACAAGCATTCCTACCATGGAACGGATGATCGCACGAGCGCCGCACGTCCACCTGATCACTTGCATTATCATACAACACTCGCTTTTTATTGTAAAACAGTCGCATATAGACGCAAAATATATCGCAAGATTTAATGCGTTTGCATCGCACAAAGGTCGCTTTAGATCGAGCGAATTTAGTACGAATTTTCATGTGCGAATATTTTGGCAACAGTCTACGATCCAAATCTTAATTTTACGTCGCATCTGCTCGTGCGCCAATTGTGAAAGGGTCTTTTAAAAGTGGATTTAAAGGGCATAATGAAAACCACATAAGGATTGATGCAGAATATTGCAATAGATAGTTTGAGAACTTGATACTCCGAGTCATAGAATATTTAATGGCAATATTTGACCAGTTTATCCAGGGATATACGTACAGTGATGGATAGAGAAGTTATTCAACTTTAAACTGAGCAATATTTATATTCACTTGATATATTTTCCTTTATTTCTTGCCAAAATCGCATTGTGATTCATATAGAAACTGACAAAAAACTACACAAGATCCAGCTCTTGCCAGTTTAAAAACGAACTGTCTGCAGTTGAATATATATATATATATATATATATATATATATATATATATATATATATATATATATATATATATATATATATATATATATATAGTTTTAGTTTGAACATACTTTATTGTATAATACAAATGGTTCGGATACATTTTTAGCTCACCGAGACGAAGTCAAGGAGAGCTTATGCTATACCCTCGGCGTCGGCGGTGGCGTCGGCGTCGGCGTCCGGACCTGGTTAAAGTTTTTGTTGCAGGTCCTGTATCTAAGCTATTACTTGTCCTATCTTCACCAAACTTGCATGGATGATGCATCTGGACCTACCTATGGACTTGAAAGACTTGGATGCTGAATCTGGGTCCTAAATTTCAGATGCTGGAGGAGGTTAAGGTTGTTGGACCAGGTTAAAGTTTTTGTTGCAGGTGCCCTTTGATAGCAGTATCTTAGTTACTGCTGGTCTGTACTTCACCAAACTTGCATGGATGGTGTGCCTTATGATACTGATGCACCAGACAGGCTTGAGTGCTGAATCTGAGCTATAGGTTTCGGATGCTGGAGGAGGTTAAGGTTTTTGGAGCAGGTTAAAGTTTTTGTTGCGGGTACCCATTGATAGCAATATCTAAGTTACTACTGGTCCTAACTTCACCAAACTTGTATGGATGATGCGTCTTATGATACTGATGCACCTGACAAGCTTGAATGCTGAATCTGAGCAATAGGTTTCGGATGCTGGAAGAGGTTAAGGTTTTTAGAGCTGGTTAAAGTTTTTGTTGCAGGTGCCCTCTGATGATTAATCTTAGTTACTACTGGTCCTAACTTCACCAAACTTGTATGGATGGTGCGTCTTATGATACTGATGCACCTGACAAGCTTGAATGCTGAATCTGAGCAATAGGTTTCGGATGCTGGAAGAGGTTAAGGTTTTTAGAGCTGGTTAAGTTTTTGTTGCAGGTGCCCTCTGATGATTATATCTTAGTTACTACTGGTCCTAACTTCACCAAACCTGTATGGATGGTGCGTCTTATGATACTGATGCACCTGACAAGCTTGAATGCTGAATCTGAGCAATAGGTTTCGGATGCTGGAGGAGGTTAAGGTTTTAAGAGCTGGTTAGATAAAGTTTTTGAAACAGGTGCCCTCTGATGATGATATCTTAGTTATTACTTGTCCTTACTTCACCAGACTTCCATGGATGGTGTGTCTTATGATACTGATGCACTTGACAGTCTGGTTTCGGATGCTGGATAAAGTGAAGTTTTTAGGAACAGGTCACATGTTTAATAGATGATAGTACTATTTCAAACTTGCATAGTTGATTTAACTGTAATATGAATGAATCGCAGAGGTAGCTTCAGATGCAGAGCTTGATCTCCATTATCAAAGATGCTAAAAAATAAATCTTAGTTATTACTGGTCCTAACTTCACCAAACTTGAATGGATGGTGTGTCTTATGATACAGATGCACCTGACAGGCATGGATGCTGAATCTGAGCCATAGGTTGCGGATGCTGGAGGAAGTTAAGGTTTTAATTGCTAGTGCCCTCTGATGATGATATCTTAGTTATTACTGGTCCAAACTTCACCAAAATTGCATGGATGATGCGTCTTATGATACAAATGCACCTGATGGGCTTGAATGCTGAATCTGAGCCATAGGTTTCGGATGCTGGATGAGGTTTAGTTTTTTGGAACAGGTCACATGTTTTATAGATGATAGCTTGCATAGTTGATTTAACTTTATTATAAATTAAATGCAGAGGTTGCTTCAGAAGCAGAGCCTGATCTCCATTATCAAGGATGCTAAAGAAATCTCCTACCTCACTCAAACCAGCTCGATAGATAGATGTGTTTGTTGATAAATGATATAACATGATTCCTATGATAAAGTATTGTATGATATGAAACAATATTGTTTGATATGATACAATATGATATCATATGTTATATTATAAAAAGTTATACGATACGATATGATATTGTATCAATTTTTTGATATTTTATGATATGATTATGTATCATGATATTGTTATGTATAGTATTGTATATTATGATACAATATTGTATAATATTATATTGTATTTTTAATTTATTATTTCATCACATGATACAATTACATAAGATATTGCAAAATATTATATTGTATCCTATGATACAATATTGTATATTCTATAATATTGTATCATACAATATTGTATAATATGATATTGGTTTCAGTAATATAGAATTATATCACATGAAATTGTATTATATGATATTGTAATATTATATAATATTGCATCATACGATATTGTATGATCTGATATTGGTTTATATGATATATTATCATATCACATGAAATTGTTCTATATGATATTGTAATATATTTTATTGTGTCATATGATGCAATATGTATAATATAATAATGTATTTTATAATATTTTACCATATCACATAATATTGTATCATTTGATAAGATACAATGTTGGAATCAAATTATATTGTATTATATGATATAATATCATATAATGTATCAAATATGTTTCAGTGGCATTCAATACAATATCATTCTATATTATACAATATAATATCATGTTTCAGTGTTATGATGTATTATGTAATATGATATTGTAATATGATACTATATTGTATTATATTTTATGATATTGTATTATGTGATCAAATACAATAAGGTATAACACAATACAATGTCATATCATACGTTACAATATCAAATCTCATTATTGTTTATTACGGTATTTTATTTATTATATGATATATATTATATTAGAAATATGACATGATGCAATATTTAATTTTATATCATTGTATTGATTAACATATGAACATATGATTATCATAAAAAAATTTATCAGATGATATACGATATTTTGTCAAAACAGAATCCATGAATATCCAAGATCATAAAGTATGATTTTCATATAAAATGATAAAGCTGGTCTTATGAAGGTGATGTCTCATAAGGGTGATGCTCCGTCTCGGTGAGCTTAGTAATCTATGATTACCTATGTTTAAAATAGGTTCTTACAAAAATCACAACAATGTAAATACAGTTTACCATATTCCTTCAACTAATGAAGACAGTTTAACTAATTAGATATCGACTTTAAATCAGATACATTCATTCTATGATATTGATTTTGCAGTGTATTCCATGAATCTATGCATACTTATTTTAATGACTATTCTCTATTCGAATAAATTATTCATTTAATGCGACATTGTATCTTTTAAATCATGAAATACTGTGGTTTCATCAATATTCGTTGAATACCAATTTTCGTAGATTTCGTTGTTGAGTTGATCCATGAAATTAAATGTTCATTGAAATGCAATTTCTATTAACATTTTGTATTGAAAGGGTCATTGGCCACGAATTTACGTATCCTTGAAACTGTGATTTTCACTTTATCCACGAAAATTGATACCCTTGAATATTAATGAAACCACAGTACTGTTTAATTTTTCATGTATTCATTTCAATGAGTCCTTATAAGGTCTTCCAATTCAAAGGCTTGGTTTCTATTCTTCTTTCTAATAGTCTTTTTCTCTCACCGATTTCTCTTTCATTGATGGTAGACAAAAAACTTATAGATGTGTAATTTAGGCATCTATATCTGTTTAGCACAAAAAGCGTCAAAGCTCGGTAGAGCTCGAATATTAGGTTAAAAAAGCCTCGTCATTTTTCTTAGTTTTTTTTTCAGATAAAATTTTGTAAACACATGTAGATTAAACTGTGTTTATATTTCAATTTATTTCATTTGACGTTTCAAGGGACAAGAACCATTGATCTTTATATTCATGTAACTCGACAACATCAAATAATTTAAAAAGAATTTTTAACAAAATGTTCTATAAAATTTGGCCTTTACGGAAGTATGAGGCTAGCATCTAAATATGACTTTGTGGTCTATCTTTGTATTTGTATATATTTTTTAACATATACATGTATATCAAAATTTGTTAAGGGATAAACGAGTTTTAATTTAACACCAAGAAAAAGGGGATAACTTTAGAAGGTGCTCAGAATTATGTTCTTCTCATTATTCTACCTTACAATTTCTTTAAACGGCCCACATAAGGATAATAGGATTAGTCCCGAAATCATTTTTTTAAAGAACAAGAAAGTATTTCACGTTTAAATTCACTTTGTTCACATCAACCAAATAACTTAATACAAGAGGCACATACACAAATAATAGACACAAATACAAATCTTCATACATGCATGTAGATATACATACATATTGTCACACACAGAAAATAAATATAACAGTAAGAATGGACGTATAACAGAATCGATATTTATGTTAGACTTTGGTATGAAGGATCAGATCAGGAAAACACCTAGGGGTAACAGACAGCATCGAACATACTCTTGAAATAAATACAGTAATTTTTGATCATTGCGTAACGAGTATTCAAAATTACAGGAGCTGTTATCTAAAACAACCACTTCATATAAAGGACAGATAAGGGATGATTTATCTAATTTACTTTTAAGATAGAAATGTATGATCTTGAATGTTAATTTAATTTTATTTATATATCCTTTAAACGATCAATATTGCATAATAATGGCCTATAGGGGGTTAGAATGTCAAAGTACAGTCTCTCAGCACTTATAACAATCACTGGTATTTAATGAAAATAAAATAGCTATGAGTTAAACACAATCCTTAATATTGATGGGATATCGTTGAGCATTAGAAATTTTAGACAGGTATATAGGGTTATGCAAAGGAGCCGATTTATAAATGCACTGATGATCAAAATCATGGACAGATTATCTTACACTGTGATGCGCAGAAAATTAAAATATTTACATCTTTTATCGTTGATTATTCCTTATCCGCATATTTCATTAACCCTTTGAACCGTTCAATTCGTAAACTACAAAATAATATTATCAATTTATTATTTTTTTCAGTTTAGATAGAATGATGATTTTCTCAATGCACCAGAACAGATATCCACATGCGCGGATCTTAGGTCTAGGTGGGGGCTGGTTTTCTAAATGTCTTCCCCATATAACTTCAGACTGATTTGTCTAGATAACAGGCTTAAGACTCTCTTGAAAAGAAGCCAGATCCACCTTTACAGGTACGTTGCATCTTTTTTGAAAGTTTGGGGGGGGGGGGGGTGAGGGGGAGGGGGGCAGACTCATAAAAAAGTCTTGACAAGCAAGAAAAAATGATTCTTTACATACTTTCAAAACGGTTAGGGGGCAAATCTATGATTACTAGTATTCATTTTTTGAAAAACGTAAATGTAAGATGTTTTCAGCAAGAAAAAGTGGGCGACTAGGCCACCCTTGCCCCACCTTATGACAGGAGCCGGCTTTAACCCACCGGCTATGTAATTTAATATTGTTATGAAGTCAGCATGTTTCTGCCTCGATCAAAATAAAATAAACTCGCTTAAGATTATCTCTACCATAAAGTCAGGAGATAGAGTGTTTGTTAAAAACACAAAGAAATTATCAAAATATGATAATTCTGCCCCAGACTTCAAGAGGGGAGATAAACTGTTGGCTACAGTAGATGGAGCATTGGAATGGAAAAAAAATCGAATGTCATCAAACCCGGACTAAGTAATAGAAACAGGCGTCACAAACAGGGTGGGGAGGGGCAGTATGTCTCACTCAGAATTAAGGAGGGGTACATTGGAATCCCTCAGAAAAAACAAAACTGCAGATCGATGTACTGGAACTGAAGGCAGTACAGATTGCAATTCAATCACTGACAAACACAAACAGAACATTCATACTAACATCAAATCGGACAACACAACAATTGTTTGCATACCTGAATAAAATTGGGGGGGGGGGGGCGCAGATCAGAACTGTTATAACAAACAACAAAGCAGATTTATACTCACTGTATATCCAAATAGTTCATGGTTAATACTGCAGAACATTTGCCTGGAATCCAGAATGTTCAAGCAGTTTTGGGGAGTCTTCAGATGAGGGATACCAGCAACTGGATGCTTAACAAAGGGATATTCAAACAAATAAATCAGATGTTGAGCCCATTTAAAATAGATCTCTTTGCGAACAGAATGAACACACAACTGGAAAAAGTACATGAGTTGGCGTCCAGACCAATATGCGATGGAAATGGATGCATTCAAGATGCCATAGAACAGCAAAATGGGGTATGTTTTCACTCCATTTTGCCTAATAACGAGGTGTTTGTCTAACGTTCTGAAAGAGAAGTTAAAATTTGTTATGGTAACTCATGGCAGACTCAACCGTACTATCCTCTACTTCTGACCTTGTCAATAGACAACCCAATTCTTTTACCTCCCATGAAATACCTGCTACTGTCACCAGAGGGAGTAGTGCACCCACTTGTCAACAGTCAAACCTTAAAGCTAGTGGCTTGGAAGGTTTCAGGAGACAAAAACAAGCAGCAGGAGTTATAGAGCAAACGTCCGAGCTCTTGGCTGCAGGATGGAGGACAAGGGACTCGGAGAGCTTACAACAAAGGGAGAGAGTGGCATAACTGGTGTCAATCAAAACAAATTGATCCATTTCAAACCTCTGTGAAACATGAAGCTGGTTTTCTAGATGTGTTATATTCAAAAGGCTATGAGTGTAGAACAATTAACAGTAACAGATCTGCAATACCTGCATTCCATGTAGGAATTGAAGGCAATAAATTGGTAAACATGACCTTATTTGTTTACTTATGACAGGAATTTCAACAGAAAGGCAACAAGCCTAAGATACATGCAAATGTGGGATGTAAATAAAGTACTCTCACATATCATATTCATGGAAAATAACAAAGATTTGAAACTGAAACTGAAATTTCAGTTAAGCTCTATCTATTATTGGCTCTTGCCCCAGCAAGCAGGTTATCTGAAATTCACAAATTTGATATTGAAAACATGAACATCACAGATGATGAAATTATATTTACTTTGAAAGATTTAACAAAGTCGTGGAGAGTGGGACAAAGCCCAATTTCTGTCAAGTTTCCAAAATATGAAGAACACCAAAATAAGGTATCGTATCTTGTACAATAGAATATGTAGAAAAAACCAAAATTAATAGGACAGAAGAGAAACATTTGTTTGTAAGTTAATACAACCACACAGAGCAGTTAAATCTTGTACAATAGCAAATTGGTTGTAAAATCTGTTGACACTGTCAGGAATAGATATTTCAGTTTTCAAACCGCACTCAACCCATTCAACAAGAGGTTCAAGTACAGGGTGTCGCAGAATATCCGATACAATTTGATATTCATTTAGATTAAATAATATTTAGCCAAAACTTGTACATTGTGACTTAGATAAAAAGTAAAATAGTTTATTTTTTCTCACAGAAAAGTTTACGAGAAAAATGTGCCTTTCATTCAATTATGATGTCACAAAACTGCATCATATTTCTTTGGTTGAATTGAATTTTATTTAAGACGAATCGGACAAGAGAGCAAACATCTTTCGGGGTTTTTTTTTCAAACACAGATTCCAGATACAGTTGAACGATTTATGAAATAAGAAACACTGGGATAAAACATCCTAACAAGCAACAGATTCTTTTAATAGAAGATCTGAGAAAAATGGGATCCGTACAGTGGTTGTTGAGATAAATTTTACTCACCCAATAGCCGTTGTCATTGATGAAAAATGACTGTTATACAGAAATAACAGCGGATTGCGCAAAGAGTTTTATGTAAGGAAAACATTTGCAAGTGTAAATATATAAAGAAAACCCATATCTCAAACAAATAACAATGATTCTTGTTAGACGTCCGTCTTCTTAATCACCTTGAGGTGCAAACTTAGGAACCACTAACTCCAATAGTAGATTCACAAGCAGATCCTATAGGTTTGTCAAAGTTACAAAATCAAATATAACAGTCCAAGTTTTAAGCTGAATCAAAATCAAAAATCAAAGATCTGCCTTAACATCATTTTACAGGGGATTATTTAACATTTTACTTATGATTGACAGTTCCGACTAGTTCGGCCCATCTACGATGATCACGAGTGAACTTTTATTGCTTGAATTCCAGAGTTATGTTTCTTTCTCTGCAACAACAGCAGCAAAATTGTCAGATCTGTCATTCAAAGAGTATTGGGATGTAGGTTTTGAGTCTCCAAGTCTCCCTTAATAGTATGATGCATCGCTTGCGTACAATATTAAAAATTCATAGCTACAGACATTATTTTATACATGGCTTCAAGGTACAAAGGTAAAACAGATAGAACAGGCTTTACATGACTAGCTTGCAGTATCAAGGCTATCGTATAGGACACAGAATCGTCAAATATGACAATTTGTTGATAACTTGTTTATACTGTAAATTCCTTATATTACGCGAGTACTTAATTCCGCGATCTGCGATTCCGCAGGTTTGTATGGTTCTTAACTCTTAGACAATAATGGCGAGATTTTAAAATCTGCGAAGGGTGCTTCTCTCGATTTTGCGCGGATATTAATTCCTCGCGTTTAAATAGGAATCTATAGAATATTTTTAATTTGGAATTTACTGTGCCCGAATTCGGAACCTGATTACATAACCTCATTTAGGACTTGGAGTATTGGGATGCAGGTTTTGAGTCTCCCGCCTGAGTATGATATATTGCTTACGTACAATATTAAAAGGTCATATATAGAGGTATACATGAGTACATGGTTTAAAATGTTACAAAGGTTATATAAAACATGCAGTAACAGACATGCAGTATAGAGTACCACGGCTATCGATGCCGACACAGGATCGCCAAATGTGACAACTTGTTTATAAACTCTTAATTGGGATATTATTGTGCCTTTTGAGAAAATGTATGTTATTATATGCATGTACATGTGGATCAGGTAGTGAATAAGTAGAATAAGAAGTAGTTACCCAATACAATTGCATTGGTTATGTTGCGATCAGGCACGTAGCATCGTTTTTGAAAGGGGGGGGGGCAGACTCATCCAAAAAAAAATCTTGACAAGCAAAAAAAAAAAAAAAAAAAGGGAAAAAGGTTACTTTTCAAAATCCTGATATTCCTAGTAATCCTAGTAATAAACAGTGTTCACCGTTTATTATCAATTTAATTTTTCAATAGTCACACAAAAGTGGGGAGGGGGGGGGGGGGGGAGGGGGCAACTCCATCTTAATTCAATTTTTTGTATGTAAATCTAAGAAAAATCTTTGCTGCGCCTAAAAGTAGGGGGTGGGGGGAGCCCCCCCCCCCCCCTGCTACGTGCCTGGAGATATACTTTGGACGATTGCATAATTCACGAGGGGCGCAGCCAATAACCAATAACATAACCAATGCAGTTGTATTTGGGAAATCACTTGTACCATAATTAGCTTTCTGCTGTATTTAATTCTTATGGTATTTTACCGAATGGTACTTTTATAATTGTACTTTTAATTTAATTAAATGAGATCATTTCTTGAATACAGTTGTATTGAACTGAAATAAAATTTTAAATTGATTTCACCTTGCAGTTATTTTTACAGTGTGACATAGTTATTAAGTCGTGGTGCATCTATATGGCTTCAATTTAAATAGAACAGAAACATAACTCCATGTACCTTAAACATGTATTTAGGGATATACCACATAATTTTACAATTAAAAAAATGCACCTAGTTATGGTACAATGATACTGAAACAATCCAGGTCAGTTTGAAGCCTGTGCCCCCCGAATATTATCTTGCCACAGTGACTATGCTATCTCGTTTCAAGCGACTGAGTCTGACCAGCACATATGTTATATTTTAATCGTTGGTGTTTATTAATATAAAGCCTAGCTTCAAAAGTTTAACACATCAAATATATTTATCATATAAATTTAATGCACTTGCAAACATATAAAAATCTTTCTAAATTTTTGAATTTATAGAACAAGCTGTAAAAGTCAATATGGTAAAAAATTGTTTTATTAAAAAATATGGATTGTACTTGTTGCTTGCCCAAGCACAACAATATCACACCAAGTTGTATACTAAGTAATTAATTACACATTCAGTCGTATGCTTATGTTTATAATCATATCATTGGGTACTATTATAAGTTAAGTCTACGCACCCAAAGGTTACGGCCTACTTACGTTTCACCTGTTCGTTCGTGTCCTTAGTACTATCACGATTCTGAATTATTTAGTTATAATGAACCACCACCTAGCAGTCACTTAGTTTGAGGAAACTAGCAACCAATAAGAAATTTCATAACACTGAGAGATTATGCAGCATACGGCTTGTGATTAAGCTTCCTTGAGGCGGGATTCATACGTTGAAAAGTATGACAGCATCTAACCCACAAGTGTCACCGAGGAGTACAACATTGCTGATATGACGCGGGCGATGTATGTTTGCAGTGATCGCATCCAGTTACATAGGCCAGGCCCAACCGTTACCATTTCCCTCTAGTTAATACTCATCCTCAAGTTCGAGTTTTGACTTTAAATTAATGCGCTATTCATATAAGGATTTGAGTTAGGGACTGAGTTGAGTGATTTGAAAATGTTGGTGACGGCGAGGCCTGATTATACACTAAGATCTATTCTGTAAACTGTCTGTTTGGTTTGAACATATTTTTTTCATGAAAATAAACATAACTGGATTGGACAGCAGGCATTGCCTATTTAACCCTTCTCTATTGGGTACAAGGTAGATGAAATCAAATATATAATTTAATCATATAAATTTGACTTTATATATAGAGTTTTTTAATACATGAATGTAAGATAGCATAATACAGCTGTTTATTATGACTGTTCAACATCAAATCCAATAACAATGAATGCGGATCATGCCTTATTTACTAAGTAAATACCATTCTATATTCAGATTCTATTGAACATCACCTTTTGCTTATAACATATATCATTGCGCTGTGTTTGTTTTAGGACCTCTTTTATTTTCATGCCCCCCTTTAAAGAAGGGAGGGCATATTGCTTTGCTATCTCGGTCGGTCGGTCCACCAACAGTTTCCGCTCATTTTCTTTGCAAAGGATGAACATATTGATATGAAATTTGGTATACAGGTCACAGGGGCCAAGCCCGTTTTAACATTAATTTCAATGTAACCATTATTCTTCAGGCAAAGGGGTCATTTTTCTACGTAGAATAATGACCGGGCGGTCATTATTCTACGGGGGTCATTATTCTACGTTACACCGGCAAACGCCACGTGGAGAGGGCATAATTTAATTTTTAATTTTGTTTGTAATAATTATATAGACCATTATACTTTCTATGACATGAAATGTTAAGATTATTGATTAACTGAAAAATCACATGCAAACAGTTCTACCCCAAATTGCACATAAAGTGCTGCTCATGTGTATTATCATATGGGAAGGGATCTCATCCTTCAGTTATGAAAATCATAATTTTTAAATGTATTACCGGAGTATGGTGGCTTATCACTGCCCCTAATGTGCAAGTTATTTTTCTATCAAATATGTCGACATGCAAGATAAATATGTTGACATGCAAGATAGTTATGTCAACATGCAACATATCTGTGTTGACATGCAAGAAAATTGCTATCAAATAAAAATTTTGTAATATCTCAAAAAATCTAAAATCTCGTCCACATGTAACATTCAAGATGCTAGATGCTACTTATCTATGTCGACATGCAACTCATTTATGTTAACATGCAAGATAAATATATTGACATACAACTTATTTATGTTAACATGCAATTTCTTTATGTCGACGTGCAACTTATTTATATCAACATGCAACTAAATTATGTTAACGTGGAAGATAAATACGTTGACATACAACATATTTATGTTGACATGCAACTTATGAGTTGCATGTCAACATATTTATCTCGCATGTGAACATAATTGAGTTGCATGTTGACATAAATAAGTAGCTTGTGAACATAACTAAACTGCATGTCACTATATTTACCTCGCATGTTAACATAAATAAGTTGCACGTGAACATAACAAAGTTGCATGTTGACATAAACAAGTTGCATGTCAGCATATTTATCTTGCATGTTAACATAAATAAGTTGCATGTCGACATAAATAAGTTGCATTTAGCATCTTGGATGTCACATGTTGGCGATATGTGAGATTTTTTTTATAATTCTCATTTGATTGCAAATTTCTTGCATGTCAACATAGTTATGTTTCATGTCGACACAACTATCTTGCATGTCAACATATTTGATAGAAAAATAACTTGCATACAAGGGGCAGATCGAGATATACTACCATACCGGAGCTGGCATGTGGCCTTCATTTTTTATTAAACTGGTACAAAACAGTGTTATTTAGGGGCAAACACTTGGTAAGGGTATTACTGTCTAATGACAGCATCTAGTTATAAAATTATATCTACTCCTTAATTAAAAAGAGTTTCTCTACAAGGTTTCTGGCATCATATTTTTAGCTGCAAAAGCGTACTAAATAACATGTAAATATGGCTGTTCCATGTATGTTTCATATCACTGACTAAGATGGCTTTACAGCAACGATACACATATATTTCTTACAAAAAACATGAATATTAATATATTAGCACTGGATGACCAGGCTGAAGCTAGCAGCCACTAACAGCAGCCACTAAGCCCATAGAAGCTAGCAGCACTGCGAGTACTCGAACAGAAAATTATATTAACTTAATTATCGACATATTCTAATTAATATCAAAATGATTAATGCTCAATAATTTGTACGAGCATTGACGACTTCTGAAGCAGTTAAGCTCGCCTGGATAAAAGTTATAAATGCGTCTTTGTTGGATAGAAATCAAATACGTCTATACGGGTTATAAGTTATGAAAATAATGCTATCCTGTCTAATTGTAGTCTTATTGATACAAAAAGAAAAACTATATACATTGTATAAAGTGACATGCAAACGTATTATGATATAAAAGACATGATAAATTAAAGTAAATTAAAAGGCATAAAACGATACAAATACAATAAAAAACCCAAGCCAATCCAGTGTGGCAAGATAATTTATTTACTTCGAAGCTGAACATGTGCGTATTTCAAAATTTATTCTCTGGCCTTTTCCCTCCCCCAGAAACAACATCGATCGAAAATTAAAAAGACATCGTACCTTCGAAGAATACAACAATGACAATGAAAAAGGTCGGGTTAGCTCACCCGAACTTTGTCATATTTTAGCATTTCACAATGATATAGGGGTGAAAGGCGGGTCATTATCTCTGTTATCTATGAAGTGTGCATCAAACGGATACCAGGGCTGTGTAGGGGACCTATGGGGCTATTGTTTCTCGGTCTCAAATTTGGGCTGTAGGGGTACCACAAAGTGGCTCCCATGGGTTCTGGCTCAATTTCAGGGGTTTATATCTCACTTGAGATTGACCACAAGAGCTTGGTAAGACTAGGATTAGGTCGAGGACCTCAAGAGGTATTAATAACAAGTCCCCTACACTGCCCTGGTATCCGTTTGATGCACACTTTAAAGATAAGGGAGATAATGAACCACTTTTTACCCCTATATCATTGTGAAATGCTAAAATCTGCAAAGTCCGGGTGAGCTAAACCGACCATTTTCATTGTCATTGTTGTATTCTTCAAAGGTTTACGTCAAAACATGACTTAGATAAAATAACCCCTATTTCACCCGATGATTTTCGCCGTTTTTGACTATAATATCGATAATTAAGTAAAATATAATTTTTAGTTCCAGTACTCTCAGTACTTTGATTAATTTCCTTATTGGCTGCTAGCTTCTACGGTTCTTGGTGGCTGCTGTTAGTGGTTGCTAGCACTGGATGCCGCCGGTCCTATGACACACCAATGCAGTGCAGACAAATTATCATAACGCACGTTACGTACTTGTATAAATAACCGAAAAGGTAATGATGCGGGTACACAGCAGAAAGCGCTAATCATGAAAGGTCTAAGCCGTCACTTGGTTTTCTTTTCAATATGTTTCAGTTTAATTGGAGAAACGAGATCAGGTGGCCATGAATGTTACGTAAATTCCGACTGTGGCGCTAATGCCTTTTGTAATAATAACGACTATTGTGAATGCGAGATCGGGTTCTACGACTTTTACCCTCTTACTACAGCTCTGAGCGACGGATGTCTGGGTGAGTATATCAAGTAAAAAGACTAACAAACAGACGGACGGACCAACAGACAGAAGGACAAACATAACAGAGAGAGAGAGAGAGAGAGAGAGAGAGAGAGAAAGAGAGAGAGATTGACCAATGTATACAATAATGCCATTGTAATGATTAACATACACGTGATCTGTTAATTTTGAGGGTTTTTTTTTAAAAAAGAAGGTATTGGTACTAATTTACATCATCTGATTGATAACTAATTATTGATTAGCGTTATTCATCTTTATAGAAAAATACAAACATTAGGCAGGGAAAAAAATGGGACCTCGATTATCTTAGATAGGAAGCGGTGAAACAAGTTTAATTCCTTCTTAGAGCTCGGGGCATGACAAACGATTTATGAAATAGATAATCATTAATCTTACAGGCAACTGTGATGAATTGGGAAGGACCAATCAGTGCGAAGGAATCACCCAGTGTATCCTCACACCACAGGGGTACGGAGAATGTACATGCCCAGAGAATACATTTGGACCACCAAAATGTCGTGGTTACGTAAAACAGAATACGTATTTGCAAAGTATAATCTATCGCGTGTTGTCGAAATCCAGATTCTGATATATTTGTGTCTTAATTTTAATTATTTAGGTGATTGCGAATCCAGTTTACAATGTGGTTTTCATGGCAACTGCGAGGGTGGCAAATGTGTGTGTTTTTCGGAATTTGAAGGAAAATATTGCGATGGTAATTTTTTTTATGTTAAAAGTTTACCTAATTTCTTTCCATTAAAAAATAAAACAGCATATTTTCTATATAAGTATTGGAAAGATCATTTAACAACCAATGATATATTTTTGTTATATCCGCCTAACTATGAAATTTCAAATACAGTGTACTTAAAAATAATAATAAAAGATAATCGCTTGACATCCATTTGCCTAACTTTGCAGTTAAAACCACCTCAATGAAGCCTAGAAGGAACTTGTACTTGTTGCTGGGAGCCGCTGCGCTTCCCCTGATACTCCTTGTTCCCGCAGCTTTTGCCAGCTCTGTGTCCTCGGGCTAATACGAAAACTTGCCAGTATCATGCATGTAACTGTGAAATAAAATATCTAAAACGCTGTATTTTGTTATATATGAATTCATGATGTGAACTGTTTTATGCTGAATTACGACATTGGTCTTGTTATTTATTTATTTGTTTATACATTTTCATTTTTTTCTACTGGGATCAGGAATGGATTACAATAATGTCACAAACTTATCTAAAAAAAAAATTATTTTAAAATGTGTGAAACTGATATGAAAGCAAACTACATGTAATGTATTTCAGTAAATGAAACCTGGACAGGATTTGAGCTAAAATCATAAAATTTATTCCGTATTTTCAGTCTTCAGGGTAAATTATTGACTTGATTGATATCTAGTTACAAGCGAGTTCTGGAGATATTCAGGCTTTGTTATTAAAAAAAAAGGAGAAGTCTTCTTATTATTTACATGTTTTTGTGGTTTCGTTTTAAATCAAATCCTAGTTTCTTTTTTTTTAATCGACTGACAACTTCACGCCTGATTGAGTTAATTAGCTAATCAAAATTGACGTCCGAGATTATAAAGGAAAATTTAACCCCCCTCCCCCCGTTGTTATTTCATACGGCGCTTTGGTTTTGATTCGAACTATTTAATCAATTAAAGGAATTTAGTTTGAAATGAATCGGACTAAGATATAAAAAAAATATAATGCTAAATTTAAAAAAATATATATATAAAAATTAAACTACCCTTCACTTTTTTGTATTAATTGTTCTTTTCCTTACATTTTAATTTTAGGTTTTTTTTTTTATGTTTGCGTTTTCTATTAATAACAAATTTTCACCCCTGGTACGATCCACCCATGTCACTGTTCTGTGACAAATTTTAAGTCATACCTGGTTAATGTTTGGTTTACTACTTTCCTCTTGATTGTACATAGTTTGGCAATTATTAAGCTTTTATTTTAAATTAAATTTATTTTTCATGGCTCTTAAACGAAACAATACCTTCAAACTTATGGGAAACGAAATAAGAAATGTACCAAAACCATGCATAGGAAATCAAATTCAAATTGATAAATCTGCATCCCTTGCAAATTTTGTTAAATTAAAAAGAATCATAAAAACATTCAATACTACCCTATCAAATGACCTAAAAACTACTCAGAAAAGGAAGTCCCTCGGTATGGTATTCCAGTAGAAACAGAACTAGCCTTAATGTGTTGTTACCAAAACCTCGTCCTCTCACTAAAACTTGGCACTCTAGACTCTTCAAGCGCAAAAAGTCAAAAGATGAAGACGAGTCCTAGACCGATCCTACAACTTTCCCAGTTCTGAATGCATCTGAGGTTCCTATCACAGACGTTGAGACGTCACTATCATCTTCAGGTCTTAAGACCGCGGAACATTAACTGGCAAGATTGGAAATATACAGCGTACGTCAATTTCACTTGTTGCAGTCAAAACATTTGAAATGGGTGGGAACAAATTGACACGGACGTCTGAGAAAACATTGGATTGAAACTGTACATTTAGTTATAGGAAATGTATTTTTAATCCACCTCGGCATTTCTAACTTGCTATATACATGTTAATTAAAGCGATCGAAAAACATTTTATTTAGTATCAGCAAAGTAATTGAAAAAAAATTATTTTACCAATAAGAATATAATCAGCAAATATGAGACGATCTCAATTCGGGAGAGATAATACGCAAGGCAAGACATTGTCCGATGACTTCAGAGAATCAGTCGTCACAAGTCTGATATCAAGTGGGGTTTATTCACAGAGAAGAACAATCAAAGTTCCCATTAATAAGATAGAAATTATATCCAATAATAGAATATATAAAATGTTTCATATAAGAAGTCATCAGACAATGCTTTGCCCTGCGTATGATATCTCCGAAATGGTATTTTTTCACATTTGCTGATTATATACTTATTGATGAAATAAAATGTTTTTCAACCGCTTTTCTGATACTAATTAAAATGTTTTTCGATCGCTTTACATTAGTATGCATGTTAGAAATGCTGAGGTGGATTGAAAATATATTTCCTATAACTACAGGTTCAATCCAATGTTTTCTCAGACGTCCGTGTCATTTTTTCCCGCCCATTTCAAATGTTTTGACTGTAACAAGTGAAACTGATGTAAGCTGTATATTGCCAATCTTGCCAGTCAAAACATGACATTCTATTGATAATGGGCGATGCAAATGCAAAAGTTGAAATTGAAAATGAAGGATCGGAAAGGGTCATGGACAAGAAGGAATAGGCACAACGCGAATGAATGAAAATGGGTTAAGCGTAGCAGAGAAGTGTGCTTTAAACAACCTTGTCATACGTGGAAATCTCTTCAAACACCTTGACATACATAAACTCACATGGAAATCTCCTAATGGTAGGGATATCGATAGAAACCAAAACGACTATGTAATGGTAAATGGCAGATACAGAAGATAAGTTTGCGATGCCAGGGTTATGCGTGGCGCAGATGTCAACTCAGACCACAATCTAGTGATTTCGAACGTAAAGCTGAAACTCTGCAGAAATACAAAACCATGAGCAAAAATCAGGAAGATGTATGACGTCAGCATACTAAAAGACCTCAAGGTATGCAGAGGATTCCAACTTGAAATCAGAAACAGGTTCCAGCAATTATCAGGTGAAGAAAATGATATCGGCAAAAACTGGACACGGGTGAAAAAGACATTTACGAAACAGCAGAAAAACGCTTGAACCTGAGGACAAGGAAACATAAAGATTGACTTATACCTTAAACACACAAAGCCACGGATAAAAAAAGGAAACTAAAAGAAGAAATTGGAAAATCAAACTAAAAAAAGAATAAGACAAATTAAGAGAGAGGGATATAGAGCAAAGGACCAAGAAGTCAAAAAATAAAAAGAGAGCAAGAACTGATAAAAGAAAAAAAACTTGGAGGAGGTAGCTTGCAAGGCTGAAAATGCAGCGAAGTCAAACCATCTCAGAAAAGTTTACCAGCTGACTAAACAGTTTTGCCGGAAAAAGGAGCAGGACAAGTGGCATAAGATCGAAAGATGGCAAACTACTCATTGAGGAGGGAAAGATAATTGAGAAATGGCAAGAATAGTTTAGGGAAGTAATCAATGTTCCAACAGAGCCAGCAGAACTCCCAGAAGGATGTACTGACCAGGCTAACATGGAAATTGATCCATCACCGATAAGAGAAGAGGAAGTTAAAAGTGCAATCCTAAAAATGAAAAACGGATATGCCTCGGAATAAATAACAGATATTGCTAGTAACAACTAATTTCAACTTACTAATTATTAATACAAGCAATAAAAATCCAAAGTAAAATGGATGTAAATATTTATTATGTTAGTGAACTACATGTTAATAAATATGTATATTATAATTACATGGACTCTACCATGGATTCTAACTTTATTATTGAATGTTAATTAAATTATATGTAAATAAATTCAAAATCGTTACACTATCATTATTATAACATTATATATGAAAAAGCAATATTTCATAATTTTGTGTTAAATATACCATAACAAGTTTTTTCTCTAAATCATTTTTTTATCCTGCATTTAGATATTTGGTTTAATAAATATTTCACTTTTGTTGAACTCTTCGTCACATTTAGTGTACAGACCCTACGACGTGGACGTAGTTTTACAACAGGGTCCTTATTTTTTTTAATATTTCTAAATTTCTAAAATCAATTTTGCCAGACCAACATTCTTCCTTTAGCTTTAGCTGTCGTGCAGGATGAGAAGTATGCCAGATGAATAAAAGAAATAAGAAAAGAAAAAAAAACTGAATAAAAATCATTTAAAAAAAAACAAACTTAATTTTATGAAATTGTCAATTTTAATTTTGAAAAAAAAAGAAAATTGTAACCAAAAAAGAAAAGAAGAAAAATGAAATGAATAAAAGTTGAAAAAGTAAGAAAAGAAAAAGTATTAATAATGGTTAAAATATAAAGAAATTGTAAGTAGTGCTTGTTTGAAATTTCAGTTTTTTATCACTAAGCTTAGTTGATTAGAAACAATGAACATCTTAAATTCCATATATTCCCTCATATCATCATATTTCCTACCGGAATATAATAACCAAATGATTATATGTACCAAATGATTTAAAGTTCAGTAACACAAACAATAAATGTTATATAAACTACAAGTATGTTGTATTATAGCATACATTTCATTAAAAAAAGCCAATGAATTTTCACCCTAGCATTGTTTCTTCATTTCCGTCGAGCGGAATAGAAAGTATGCCAGACAATAAGAACTATATACATTTCATAAAAGACCATATGAATTTTCACCCTAGCATTGTTTCATAATTTCCGTCAAGCAGAATAGAAAGAATGCCAGACATAAAGAACTACAATGCACATATTATGTATTAAATACATGTATGACAAAACCAGTGAGAAAAGTGACGGATAATTTTAGGTACCTAAAGATGTTTCCATGAAAAAGTATGCCAGGCAAAATCATCCTATAGGAATTTTTGGTTTTTTGTTAGGCAGTGAAGTTGTCTTTGCATTCCTGACTCTTTTCACTTGGCCCAGGTTTTTTGGCAATTCTTGATGTTGAGGGAATAGTGAGTAAACCATCAGTCGAAGTTTGCAAGGTACTTTGAGGATGGAATTTGAAAAACTTGAGAGTCCATTTTTTCCTTTATTCCTCATTCATTCCTACCCATGCCTCATGTGGGACAAATAAATGCTTTGCCTGAATCGCCAATTCATAATTTCCTCGTCCATGGAGTGCCCCTCTGGTGTCCAACAACTGACTTTCTTGAATTTCTTGAAGGCGTTCAATTAGTTGTGGTAATTTGGATACTTTCCAACTGCCTATCAATTTGATTTTGCTATTCATAGCCTCAAAAAGTTAATTTTCCACAGTAGGGGATTTTCTGATTTTGAAGTCTGGGGTGAAAACTTTTTCTTTTATTGTTGGAAAGAGTTTCTCTGTCAAATACTTGAAAGCAGGACTGTCTTCAAATGATTTTAAAATTTCTTGTTCTCTTTCCAGGAATGTCACAAGGCTGTTAGAAGAAAGGAGACCAGAGGGGGAGAAAATTGAATTTATCAATTTGTTTTTTGATGCTTCAGGGTCGTTGTGTTTGTTTAGGTTTCTGATAGCATTTACCTGAAGATGACGAGTGCAAAGGATATGACCTACCTTAGGAAATGTGGTTTTAATTGCATTCACCAATGCCATTTCCTCATCTGTGCCAAATGTGAGTTTTTCGTCCGGCAGATCTTATCATAAACTTGACCGGATTTTGGCTAAGAAATCACAGTATGTGGAATATGCCCCATCCCAATGCAGGAAAACAGGACCCAACATTACAGGTGGGGTTGTTTTTCCTCTCCTCAACAAATTTGAATTGGTGTATACCATTGTTGTCACATAGCAAGCTCCCAAATTAAACGTTCTATCAATGCCTATCACAGATCCATGTGTAGCACATTCTCTCATTTCTAAAAGCTGTTCATCCGAAAAACAAATGACATTGGGGGGTTTTTGATCGTTGTTTGCATGAATTGCCTTGATAAAATTTAGAGATTGAAGTTGGTTTATGAGAATTTGAAAATCATCTGCAGTGTTGTTTTGACTGGCAAATTTTGGTTTCTGCTCTTTTTCATATCTGTACTTTTCGTTTTGAACGACTTTAATATTGATGTGATTTTCAGGATCTAATGAATTGACATTTTTCAGGTCTGTATTGGGAGCTTGCCATGCTTCACGCCATCACTTATCACTGATTGATGTTCAGTGGTGTTTTTTTGTAAGGTTGGGTTGTTCTTTTAGCATTCCCATGAGGTGCTGAACCTTGCCACTCACCGAGGCACTCAACAACCACCACCGTGGAGTTTTCTTCTTCTAGCATTTGCTCAAACAATGTTATCCTTCTTTGGTAGTTTGGAAATGTGACACATTTAGTATAATATCTTTCCATTGTGTAGATTTCAGATGTTTCTGGTTGTGGATCTAATGGAACTTGTGCCCTTTTAACACTTAGACAATACTTTCCTTTCCTTTTGTACAATGTTTCTAAAACTCCTTGATTTGCCAGGTATTCAATTGTTTTCATAGAGATTCCCCTCCATGATCCACAGTCATCTACAAACTTTCGCTTCCTTTCCTTTTCCAAAGACTTATTGAAAACAAAGAAAACTTGTTCCTTTAAACCAGGTGGAACCTGGTTTCATTCTTTATGACTTCCAAGACCTCTTCATTTGTCATAAATCTGCCATTCAAGAAATTGATCTCAGGGTTGCTAAATGGGGCTTCCAATACCATATCCCCGTCACTTTCATCATTGGCATTATCCGTAGAAGGAGAGCTGATGTCTGTCAAGGACAAGTCTTGCATTTGTGACCCAGTATCTTCGGGACTTTCAAGGGAAGCATCTTGATTTTCATCATAGGGACAATTTATTTGTGTTGAACTTTTTTGTGGGGACTCGGAGTTGTTGATACTTGGCAGAGAGTTGTCTTCATTGATGGACAAGTTTTTGTCAGTAGCACTTTGTCTTGGGGACTCTGTATTATTCAGACGTATAAGGGAGTCATATGTGCTGCAGTACTCAATATTTTGTGCATAGCAATGGTCCACTGTGGAAAACTGTATGAGAGATAGAGGGGGTGCTGGTGTTGATTCAATGCTCTGTCTTCTAGGAGATGTGATAGGTGACAGGGGTGAAAATTCTGTTTCATCACTTATGTCAATTAACAGTATGTCTTGTACTGGTTTTAGCAAAGGAACAAAATGTTTCCCAATAACCTTTGCGGAATGTCATGCTTGATCACAAAATATGCACTGTTTGTTTTGTTCTCGGTTCAAAAAAGCAATTAAGAATTTCTACAGATGGATCCAAGTAACAATTTACTGCTGGATACACCGACTTGATTGCTTGAGATATGACAGATGATGCAGCATGCATAGTCCATCCAGAAGAGAAATAATAATTTAGACAGCATTCCATCAGAGCTTCATCAAAAGGGGGGCTGACTAAAGACAACCTATCTATTTCATAAATGTTTTGATAGAAGTCCTTGTTATCTTGCATCTCAATGCAAGTCCGGACTCTAATTTCTGATGCCAAGGACTCATTTCCCTGGATAGCCATGGAAAGGGAGTTAAAAAGGCAGTTTCCATTTCCACTGACTTTTGTAGGGATGAGATCAGATTTTCCAAGAACTTTTGTGGCAACTTTATCTCTTTTCATGGTACTGACAAACTGAAATGGTTTGCCAGTTTTCATGCGTTTTGGAAGAAAGCGCATGAAAATGGCTTCAAGCTTTAGAGCTTTTTCTACGTCCCCTGATCTAGTGGCGATTCCCAACCTTTCTAGTGACTCGTCAAAATCAAAGTCTCCACCTGCTGTTTTACAACATTTTGTACAAACGTAAGACAAAGGACACCTTTGAAGGTAGTTCAAATCCTTGTTTGACAGTCCCTCGCACTTCTGATGGAATCACTTGTCACAAGTGTCGCAAGCTGTATTATTGTCCCCATCGCAATTCTTATGACAAGTGTCACATGGATATTCAACTGTGTCCGACATTGTTGTAAAGATTGTTTTTTACTGGTAGTTGTAATGTTAAAGGGTACCTGCAGCCCAGCCGATGTGAAACATATGTTAAAGAGTTTATTTACCAAAATTTAATGCAAAAAACCGCATCGAAATCGGTGCAAAAATAACGGAGTTACGCCTCTTCAAAGTGGCTATTTTTACCTGCTTTGGGAAATCTAATCAAGAGAAAACAGAATTAGGCGATAACGAGGCTTCAGCGGAAGTGACGTCACGAGGTCAACAGGAGGGAAAATTCCTTACAAAGCTATACAAATTAAATTCGATTTTTCAGCCAAATTGATTGATAAAGGTCTGATGTTTTGACTTAACTTGTTATTTTAAGTATTGTAGATCTAGATATTTGTATCCGTTATTATTTTATTACAATCAGATTTCTTTTTAAAGGATTTCAAAATTTGTTATTCTCGTCACCTTTTTACCGATGAATACGATATCTTAAAACGCTTACATGGGCAAATTTATGTTAATTATTCATTTTTTGATTACATAATATCCTTTCACACACGAGTGATTCGAGACAATGACACAGGTAAACAGGTAAACTAACGAAGCCACTGCTCCAGACACACGTGTATTTGGGGTATGTATACACAAGGTACACGAGTCTGGTGAACGAAGAGAGGGTTTCACACCTCTTGACGGATAAATTGATTTGTGTATAATTAGCTACTCAATTGTCAAAAGATAAAACAGAAAAATAAATTAGACTCTGTAAAATCAACCATTCTTCAGCTAAAACATGTGTATAGTCCGTCAATCAGTGATTAAATAATCATGCATGATACTATTAAAGAGTAAAACTAATGTTCGAAGTAAATGCCTTTATTGTTACTTATCTAATCACTTAAATAATGACCAAATTTACAATTCAGCAATTGAAACCTTTTTTATGTGATCAAGTAATTATTTCGGAAGTAATAACATTGGTCTTTATAATTTCTTATTTAATAAAGTTCAACTTTCTTTCGAGCGCTATGGTCAGCAATTATATAAATGCTTTATAACTCCGTATAGCTTAAATTGTAATACTGAAAACAAATCATTATGAAATCTGAATAAACTGGAACATTTTGACAAAGGGTGTAAATAAATGTAAAATTAAATTCCATTATCGTATTTTTAAAAGAATACGAGACAGACGTAATCATGCAGCCATCTTGGACTTTCGCCTTGATCCGTTTATAATCCCGTGTTTGTTTGTTAAAGAATGCATACTATTTTGATTGTTATTGGTTCGATATCAATATTATTGAATAATCGGGCGACATCATTTGGAATTTTATGCCTTATACGAGGAATAGACCCCGAGTTACCTTTTACGAAATATCATTATGTATTATCAATTTTATTAATCAGTTAATCTGTTAATAATGTCACTGAGAAATCATTCGAAAGAATGACAATATTAACAAAATATGTTTCTTATATCAATAATGCTTTGATTAATTATCATTTTGCTACATATGGTGTGCATTTATATGTAAAATGTGTTACACATTTGACGAAATTCATGAAGCAAACAATTGTCCGAATTCGGCATTTTTGTTCGGTACAATACGGGTTAAACTCAAACAACAGCATAAGTCATCCAGGGTTGATAAGGAAATAAAACAACAGAATAAAATATTCATATATCAATAAAAGAATGCAAGAAAACGAACAGTTTTCATACGATATCCCTGTTTCTCATACAGCGGCGTTGACCCCGTGACGTCACAGTTCATCTCGCGCCAAATCGGCTTGATTCAAAACTCGTTCAGGTGTGAAATCGGGTTTTCCCCAAATATCTCGAAAACTACTTATGCGATCGCTGTAAAATTTTCAGGATGATGTTTTTACACATAGATCTCCATTATATCAAAAATTGACCGGCACTGCAGGTACCCTTTAAAACTCAAAATGGTCAAATGATTACGTAACAAAATAAATGAACAAGAAGTCTAGATTTTCAAAAATAGATATGTGAAGTGATAATAAATAGAATTTGAGATTATTAAATGAACAGAGGAAAGAAAAACAAAAAATTAAAAGCGACAATTGGTTGAAATAATAATTTTAAACTTAAACTAATAATTATCTACAGAATTAAATTGTTATACAAAAGAAAACAATGAATAAAACAAACTATGAAAATAATGATAGTTTTGAAGCAAGAATTGGTTTTACTGATTATTTTATTGTGTTTCTGGTTTATATTTTTGTTTAATTAACAAAAAGACAAAAAAAATATATTATAGAGAATATAATAATAAATATATTTTGTTATAATTCAAACAGATGAAAGTAACAGCAAAAATAAAAAAGAGGCTTTTTAAATAGTTTTAATGTTTTAAACTATAAATTATCCAAATAAATTTAAGAAAATATGCTTTGCAAAACAGAAAAAAACTATTGAAATAATTTATTTAGTAAGAAAATAATTATGTAAAACTATAAAGCGACTATTGGTTTTACTGACTAATTTAATGTATTTCAGTAAGAATAAGAAAAACGCAAATATAAATTAAGAGATTATAAAAATAATGAAAAGAGAAAAACAAAACAAAAATTGCAGCGACTATTATGAATGGCTTCTACTGAACTTGACCAGCTACAAGTAGACAACTATGAAAACAAGTTACTGATTTTTAAAAAATGAAAAATCTCTAGAACTATTTAAAATCTCTAAGTAATGAAATATTATACCAAACAGTTATTCAATGCAATTAAAAAATAATATATAAGGAAAAAAGAGGGGAAAATAGAAAATGAAAAAAAAAATGTTATGAAACTAAAGGTTTACAAGTTATTTTATTGACTGCTTGAGCTTTTAGCAAATAAAATGAGGATTGCCTAGTAAATATTTCTACTTTATAAAAGCTTTGAATTATATCTTTAATTTGGGAAATAAGGGGGGAAAACAAAAGTAGCAATAAGAGAGAAAGAAACGGTTTGTTTCAAAATGCGTTTATACTACTAAGATATACTATTTGAAGAAAAATCTAACGAAAACCCTGTCTGTGTTGTACCAATGCCTGAAAAATAAAAAAAATAAAAATTATTAGTACACTTTCATTCTTGAAAAAAAACCGTGTAAAGATTCTCCTGTCAGGCCACACCAACATAGTTTCTTGTTCGTCAGACAGTGAAAAAGGGTACGTTATTTTTGGTAGTAAAAAATTTTTCTCTCTGATTTATAAATTAAAACTATTAAAAATGCAAGAATAGAGCGGAAAAGGAACAGAATACATGACAGAATTGCCGGGATGCGGTAAATTAATAATGAATTATTCATATAGTTTTATTTAAATATGAGCGCACGGGGTCCGACGAACAAGTAATTATGTTGGCGTGGCCTGTTTTCTTTATAAAAATGAATATATAGACCGGAGAAAATCTATATAATTCTCACATGAATTCCTACGCTAGCTATACATCATGTCATCTAAGAAATGTGATCTGTCTTGGGTTGTACACATTTCTCTAGATGTCCTAACAGAGTCGTCTACCAGCCTGTGTGCAACACACAGACACCCGAGGTTGGGTCTTTCCAGGGTAGTACACTCTCTAGATATTATATTACATGTAGTTATAACAAACAGTTTCTAAGGGGGCTATTCTATACATCAAGCACATCGATGCATTGTGATCTGTCTTTGGTTGTACGCTTTGAACACATGTGGTAACCCACCCAGGCCGGGAAACTTACCTGACCTAATAACCGAGTAAATTTCTGTCATTTATCTAGACTTACAGACTCTTGAAACAATTTACAAGCTCAAAAAATAAAAATCATACAATGAAAAGTTAGCTCCCCGGGGCCCTAACATGTTAGTCTCCTTTCTTTGTAATACCTGGCTGGGAGTTAGGACGTGCAATGGGTGAAGACTTCATATAACATATACAGTTATATTGCAGTCTTCCCCGATGTCCAGCATTATCTCCTCCCAGGAGCCCCCGAAGAAACTCAGACACAGATATGAAAGGAAGTGTATATACATGTGAAAATAAATAAAGACATGTACTTGGTTGTCGCCGTTAGGTATCCGTACATGTTATACTATACCTGTGCAATTGATTGCTGAATTGGATTTTAAAAAATTAAAATCAAATAATTACAAAAGTTAAATTATTTTACTTTTATCAAAATGTCAAATCTGACACCAAACAGCAATGCAATTTCTCGAACAACATACACTGGAAATCTAAAAATTAAAATGAAAAATAAAAATAAGTTTATTTCCTATTAAACAACGTTAAACACAGGCGCGTGTGTATTAAAGACGAGAAAACCAGTAGTACTAAATGGTAATCAAAGTACTGAAGTACTGACGGGAGTTGATTTTATCGATTATCATTTATTTTAAAATCAACGATATGTGATTTTGCATGGCAAGTAGTATCAGTAATCGAAATATTTCTGAGAAATGGTATGAACCCAGGCAAGATTGAACTCTAGTCTTGTTCATCCAAATGCTCGGCTGTCTCCGTTTATCTCCGACAAGCAAGAGAGACTCTATGTTTCGTCGGATATTAACGGAGACAGCCGAGCATCTGGTTGAACGAGACTACATTGAACTCTAGCGGAGGAATACATACGACTTCAAAAAATATATAAGCTGTTTGTGCCATTTAAAATCTCACAAGGTTTAAAAAAGTTTTCCTGAAAAACAATGTTTCAGAATACATTGCATCGAATTTTATCGATTATCTTGAAGAACTAAGTGTTGTCAGCGGTATTGATTTGTGCTAAGGTCCAAACACTATTTCACTTTCGGTTTGCTCGAGTAAGTGCATAGGAGAGTTGATTAAAATCAACTCCCAAAAATGGTATCTTTTTATAGCTGGTCACCTAATAATATGCCCATCCCCAAATTTTACAACTGACCAATGACATAGTGGGTCTTATTCAAAAACTAAAAACGACCTGTCAAAATTGTTATAACAACACAAAACTGCTAATTATTTAATTGTCAACTCGCGCATCCTAATTATGTCCTCCAATCAGAATTTGTTTATTTAACGCCAAGTAAAAACTAATATGATTATGGCTTCTATACATGTAAAACCAACATTTAAATTAAAAAAACAAACTATATTACAGATTTGTTAATTTTCACAAAAATTTAAATTCAAGATCAAAGGAATCGTAGTCTGTTAAATTGATGGAGTAGATATATATAGTTATAAAATACTAGTTCCATATCTTGCAGAAACGGAAAAATGTATTTTTTATTTGAATCATTTAATTTAATACAAATCATTCTATTGTTGCTACATTAGGATTTAACCATTCAGGGTTAAATACCTTTCTGGAATTGGGAAATGACATGTTTTTGTACAGATTGCAGCAAGCATTGCAACCATTCTTGAATGATTCAAGTGTCAAAGTGTCACCTAGAGTTTGGCAAAATGGGCCATGGCTGCGCTATGACTAACTGTTGGGTCATAGATTATTTGTTCATAGACTATTGAAGGTCTATGGTATTATAATTTCACACCTAGTATCATTTAGTGGTATTGTCGTGGTCACATGATAAGATCAAGTATTTGATTTTGCCTTTATTACAATTTTTTGGTGGCAAGCTATTTCATTTTCTTGTGGCATGAGTGTCATTTTGATTTTTGACGGCTCATTATTTTGTTTATAATATTTATACAAAATTTACTCAAATTGAATTTATCCTTTATTGGGTCCAAGCTTAACGGTTGCAATGGGGGATTGCCCTACTGGTGGCGCAGCCTATGCCTTGGCATAGTACTAGTCTGATGGCGTCTATTTGGCTCACCAGTAGTGCTCAACTATCTCCTATTTGACACTGTATTTGCATTTTAATCTATACAAGGTGATCAAGCAGGTGAGCATCTGTTCCCAGGGCTCACCATTCTTGCTTGTATAACTATTGTCTGGGGATGCCCAACAAGGCAATAATTGATGCCTGGCTCCCTTATTGTAAGCAGCCGTGGCCTAAATCGCCAATAAAATAATTATGAGGTAATGTTTGTATTGTTATTTTATTACTCCTATGCTTTAGGCATCTTTGATAATATTTTATGCATATGAGTTAAATTATATGTATTCCTTATTTTAAAGAAAAGGAGAAAAAAAATAAAAGATCATATTTTTAGCGATTAATTTTAGATACACGTGAATTTTGTTTGGTAGAATGCTGATTGCTTTGTAATCTATATAGTATCATTTGGTATAACATGTACCTGTATTTTGTCTGTAATGGGTGCCTAATTTAATATGCCAAAAACACAAAAAAGGTTCATTACATGCATACCCATAATATCTTTCAAAAAAGTTGGTACCATTCTGTTAAAAAAATATTATTCATTAGACAAGACTGTGTTATACTGAAATTGTATACTAGTAGACAAGTAGAGATATGAAACTAAATTGTTCGTTTTAGACGTTTAATAACGAGTAGGCTATATATGTTTCTAAAATATATGGACAACGTATTCAAGTTACATGTATAGTAATATGAATGTGAATTGAAATGAATTGAACATATTTTATTGATTAAATCCAATGGATTAGACACAAGTTCTGAATAACTTGGATAGTTAGGGACGACATAGTTAATAAAAAGCGGACCAAGGATCCCCAGTGGTTATCCTTGACAAACAAGCGTATATAGCAGAAGCCAACAGACAACTGACGAAGATCGTGTCTACAAGGAACTGGACTCTGGTCTAACCGAAGAGTTTTCAGCTGACACCCTGAAGAAAATGTATGAAATGATGAAATTGGTGTTAATGTTTACAAAACGTGCCCAACCAACTGTAGACCGGGTCAATTTTATCTGCTTTCAAAAATTCACAAGGAAGAAATGCATGAACACCCAGGACTTAGTGTCATTGGTCATCCCACGGAGAAAATATCTTAATTTATAGATCATAGACTAGTTGTCCCAGTATTTGACAATATCAATGGTTCGTGTCGTTAGCCATTTTAGTGATTTATGTATTCAGTTTACTGGCTTAGTTTATATATATATATATATATATATATATATATATATATATATATATATATATATATATATATGTTTTCCCTCGGACTGAAATGTCACATTTTCATTGGATTAAACATGGCACGTGATTGCCTCACATATCTCTTTGTAGGTTTCTTCGTGGATTAATATTAGGCAATATGGCCGTCATTGGCCGCCAACTCACCTACTTATCTCGATATTTCATATCATTTAACACAGAAATCGTGTTCGGTACGTCATTAAAAAAATTAGAGTAGTGGCCCTTTGGAATTATTATTAAATTAGAATAGTTTCCCATTGAATATTGACGTCACATTGTTGAGTCTGGAGCAGAACAAAATGGCAGCGTCTAAATTTGCTCAAATCGCTGCAAATGTTTAAAATTGAATAACAACAAAACATTGTGGGTAATATGGGTGAAGCGAAGCGTATTTGAAAGGTGGTATTGATAATTTTGAAGAGTTTAAATGAGTTTAATTGGACGAGATGTGAGGCATATTGTACATGGCTTTGCGTAAATTACCGCTATTTGTGAATGAATATGTCGCTTGATAGTCCTCGGGAAAACAAAACACTTATTACGTTAGTTACTGACTCACTCCGGAAATATATTGGGTTGATCAATCTCATAGATTCGCCATCTATGAGATTGATCAACCCAATATATTTCCGGAGTGAGTCAGTAACTAACCTATACTCTGTCCCAAGATATCCTGGATTCACATTTTGTTTAATTGCTTGATATTTATAAACGCCTCAGGGTTCAAACGATGTTCATTCAAAAGTATGAAAAATTCCCAAGATTTCTCAGTTGAAACGCCCCTGTTAGCTTATCAGGTTTCAATACAATGCTAAAAAATGTGATGTCTACGGAAATTTTGTATTGCAGCAAGCCCGGATGATAGCATTGAAAAAATTGCGCGATGTATTCCGAGTGTATTCCAAATGGAGAAAAGATGTAAACATTCCCCATTATCAATCTCCGTAAGAAATCTGTTTTCGTTCCTGTGAATTTTTCCGAGTAAAAGATGATAATGTGTCAATGAAATTATCTTGCAAATTATCCCTTTCATCTATTTCAATTGCACTTCTTTCACAGGTATGTGTATTTTTATTAAAAATTGTCCAAATGTGCTGCTTAAATATCTTAGGACACACTATAATAAGAGAGAGAGAGAGAGAGAGAGAGAGAGAGAGAGAGAGAGAATTAGATTTTTAGATTTTAGATGACAATATGTAATATGACTATAACGTCATCCTGTTACAATAAAGGGTTCAAGAATATCTGAAGAAAACTTTGAAGATCTTTCTACAGGATCTATTCTACTTCAATGTCCACATATATTGTAAGACTCAATAAAGGTGATTTTATTCTGGTGATTGTTGCTTAGGTAAACGATGTGGCCCATGGGTCTCTTGTTAAATACATTTGGATGGTATGAAATTTATTATAATGCATTTGTGTCTCTGGGCAGTACACCATTCTACCCATCCTTGTTGTAAATGCACAGGACTGTTTCTGCAATATGATGGTTTTAATAAAGAACAAGACGCCTGTGGATCACAAAGATCACCTGAGTTACAATGGTCATAACTCTGATCAAAGCAGTTTCATGAAGTTTAATAGAGCTATCTGGACAGTTTCAAAGAGAATATCTTTTTAAAATTCTTTTTCTTTTTAGAAATTCGTTTACATACCGTATTTATCTTTAACCTTTTTCGGTTTTTTTTAGTTGCTGTATTCTTTCAAAAGTCTAGTATCCAAACTATTTCAAAATGCTTTAATACAAATTACAGTTTAAAATTTTGTCATCTAAACACTTGTCATAAACACTTAAATCTATAGTTCAAGGTTACTACTTCCAACAGATCATAGTTAGAGAAAAGAAAATCTGAAGCATCTGAAGAGAAACTTTGAGAAAAAGGACACATAAAAAAGAAAAACTAATAACAAGGTGTGTAGATCCAATTTATATAGATGAATAGTTATTGATAAGGAATAATAAACCCTAAGTTGTCTTATCCATCATCTCATGCATTACGCCATCGTGTATAATTAACCCTCAATGTAACGATACGGTACACAGCAAATAGCGCTGTCATGAAAGGCCTAAGTCGTTACCTGGTTTTCTTTTTAATATGTTTCAGTTTAATTAGAGAAACGGGATCAAGTGGCGATTTCTGTCGAAGAAATTCCGACTGTGGTGCTAACGCCTTTTGTAATGACCGTAGTGATTGTGATTGTGGGACCGGGTTTTACGACTTCCCCCCTCTTACTACAGCCCTAGGTGACGGGTGTCTCGATGAGTTTGTCAGGAAAAAGGACTAACAGACAGACTGACGGATCAATGTACAGAAGGACAAACAAAACATAGATAGATAGATAGATAGATAGATAGATAGATAGATAGATAGATAGATAGATAGATAGATAGATAGATAGATATTGACAAGTGTGTAGAATAATGTCATTATAATGATTAACCTGCTCGTAATCTGTTTATTGGTAGTGTTTTTAAAAAAAGGTGTTGGTATCAATTAACATCGCATGATAAATAACTAATCATTGATTAGCGTTCTTTTTTGAAAAATAGAACCATGACGCACAGAAAAAATGGGACCTCGATTGTCTTAGATAAGAAGCGGCGAAACAAGTTTATAATTAATTCCCCATAAGAGCTCGGGGCATGACAAACGATTTATAACAGATAATCTTAATCTTACAGGCAATTGTGGTGAATTGGGAAGGACCAATCAGTGTGAGAGAAACACCCAGTGTATCCTCACACCACAGGGGTACGGAGAATGTACATGCCCAGAGAATACATTTGGACCACCAGAATGTCGCGGTAACGTAAAACAGAATACGTATTTGCAACGTATAATATATCGCGTGTTGTCGAATCATTTGTGTCTTAATTTTAACTGTTCAGGTGATTGCAAATCCAGCTTACAATGTAGTTTTCATGGCAACTGCGAGGGTGGCAAATGTGTGTGTTTTCCGGAATTTGAAGGAAAATATTGTGATGGTAATTTTTTTACGTTATAATTTACTTAATTCCTTTCCATTAAAAACTAAAACAACACATTTTCTGTATTAATATTGGAAAGATCATTGAACTACCAATGATATATTTTTGATAGATCCGCCTAATTATAAAATTTGGAATACTTAAAAATAAAACGAAAGATGTCTCTCTTGCTTGACATCCATTTGCCTTACTTTGCAGTTAAAACCCCAATGAAGCCTAGAGGGAACTTGTACTTGTTGCTGGGAGCCGCCGCGCTTCCCCTGATACTCCTTGTTCCCGCAGCTTTTGCCAGCTCTGTGTCCTCGGGCTAATACGAAAGCTTGCTAATATCATGCATGTAACTGTGAAATAAAATATTTAAAACGCTGTATTTTGTTATATATGAATTTACGGTGTGAACTTTTCTATACTGAATTACAACATTGGTCGGGTTATTTATTTGTTTATTTATTTGTTTTCATTTTTTTCTACTGGGATCAGGAATGGATTACAATAAGGTCAGAGCATTATATAAAACAGAATCATTTTAAAATGTGTGAAACTGATAGAAAAGCAAACAAATGTATTTCAGTGAATGGAACCTAGACATTATTCGAGCTAAAATCATAAAACTTACTTACCGTATTTTCAGTCTTTAGAATATAATTGTAGTTGTTTTCAATGAATGCATACTTCATCAAAACTAAATTTTCTAATATCGAGTTACAATCGAGATCTGGATATCTGCAAGCTTTGTTTTAAAAATGAAAAACCTTGTTATTTGTTACATATTTTGTTGTTTCATTTTTAATCAAAACTTGGTTTCTTGTTTTCAATCGACTGTTAACTTCACGCCTGATTGAGTTAATTAGCTAATTGAAATTGACGTCTACAAATGAGTTTACAAATGTAAAATTTAACCCCCAACCCCCAAATTCCCTTACCCCCCCCCCCACGTTGTTAAGCTGTAAGGCCCTTTAATTTCGAATTATTTAATCAATTTAATGAATTTAGTTTACAATGAATCGGAGTTGAATGTAGAAGAAACAAATACAAGAATTAAGGAAAGGCTAATTAAAAGAAATTAAACTACCTTTCACTTTTTTTTTTTTTGTATTTAGTAAATTGTTTTCCCTTACACTTCTTTTTTGGTTTTAATTTTTGAATCCCCCTTTGACCGATACTAAACATTCCAAGTTCTGAATGCATCTAAGGTTCCTATCACAGTCGTTAAGGCGTCACTGTCATCATCTTCAGGTTTCAATCTCTGCCCAACACCGCATGAGGTTGATGACAAAATTGTAAGAGAGACCACAAGAGCGTTTTTCCGAAGGCTGTGATTACAGGAACACTTCCTGCGAAAAGAATCCAGCAAACATCATGCAGATGAACCTCCGTCGGCCGTGCACAACTTAGAGGACATAAGTTGTACAGACACAAAATTACTTGGGACCGGCACCAGGCAAATGTGGAGCATTTGAGTCTTACATTGATGCTGTTGAGGCAAACATTGAAAAGTTCCTTACCAAACAACATCACTGGCAATCTTACAAAAGAGGAAAGATTTGCTTTACAAAGGTTGAAAAACAGGGACGACATAGTTAATAAAAAGCGGACAAAGGATCCACAGTAGCTGTCCTAGACAAACAAGCGTATATAGCTGAAGCCAACAGACAACTGACAGACGATCATTTTACAAGAAACTGGACTCTGATCCAACCGAAGAGTTTTCAGCTCTCGTCACTGACGCCCAACCAACTGTAGACCGGGTCAATTTTATCTGTTTCCAAAAATCCACAAGGAAGATATGCATGAACACCCAATACTTAGTGTCATTGGTCATCCGTCGGAGAAAACATCTGGATTTATTAGCCATTTCAGTGCTTTATATATTCGGTTTGCTGGCTTAGTATCTATATATATTAGATCCGACACCTTATAAAGATGCTAAATGTTGTTTATTCTATTCAGAGAGAGAGAGAGAGAGAGAGATTGTTTTTAGATTTTAGATGACAATATGTGATATGACTATAACGTCATCCTGTTACAATGAGGGGCACAAGAATATCTAAAGAAAACTTTGAAGATCTTTTTTATACAGGATCTATTCTACTTTATTGTCCACATATATTGTATGAATCCATAAAGCTGATTTTTTATGGCCATTGTTGCTTAGGTAAACGATGTGGCCCATGGGTGTCTTGCTAAATACATTTGGATGGTATGAAATTCATTATAATTCATTTGTGTCTCTGGGTAGTACACCATTTTACCCATCCTTGTAATTGCTGTAAATGCACAGGACTGTTTCTGCAATGATGATGGCTTTAATAAAGATCTGTACACCCATAGATCGCAAAGATCACCTGAGTTACAATGGTCATAACTCTGATCAAAGCAGTTTCATGAAGTTTAATACGGAGCTATCTGGACAGTTTCGTAGAGGATATCCTCTTTAAATTCTTTTTAGTTTAGAAATTCGTCCACATACTGTATTCAATGTAACTTATTTTGCTTCTTTTAAGTCGCTGTATTGTTTCAACAGTTTAGTATCAAAACCATTTCAAAATGCTTCAATACATATTACAATTTAAACTTTTTAAACATTTGTCAGAAACACTTAAATCATCAGTTAATAACTGATGATTTAAGTGTAAATATAAAGGTAACTACATGTACTTACAAAAGATCATGGTTGGAATATCTAAAGAAAATCTGTGCATCTGAAGAAAAACTTTTAGAAAAAGGACACATAAAAAAGATTTCTAATAAGAAGGTGTGCATGTCCAGTTTATATATGGATGTATAGATACTGATTATGAATAATAAACCCAAGGATTTTTCCATCCTTTCATATTTACATTCAGTGTATATTTCCCCTTATGTTTGTATTAGAAATCTGCGACGTTCATTTTCCTATGAATGCACTTTACTAAAAAAAAAAAAAGAAAGTTTGGGTATATTGTTGTTACCCTGTTCCGTCCGTCCGTCTGTCACGTTTTACTTTCTCAAACTGCTCTTACATCTTATAAACCAGCAAACTGAACTCTTGGAGTGTGATTTGGGGTGTCATGTTGTTTTGTAAAAAGGTTTCAAAAATTCTGTTATAATTCTGGGGGGTCAAATAATTGGTAAAAAAAAATGACATTTTTTTCACAAAAAACTTCCTCTTCGAACTCCTCCTGCATTTTCAACAGTAGACAAATAATCTCTTAGAATATGTTTTTGGATATCCTTGAGGTCATGTACTTTACACCATTTGATGCATCATAATGACATTAGAAGATATTTTGTATTTTCCTGTTTCATGGGGTCAGAACAATCCCATAGGGTCATGGCCTACATTGTATTTGATGCATTATAATACACTAAGAAAGAAAGACCCCTTCCTTCCTATTATAACTCATATAAAATGATAAGTCTCTACGCATACTTATACATGTGTATTTAATACACAAATTTAATACGAAATGGTTAAAGTGTCAATATGGGGTCAACTCAATAGTGTAAGTCTGACAAATGAAAAAATAACTTTTGCAATTAAAATGACAGAAACTTTACAAATGCGATAGGATAGGTAATGATGATTAGCTTATTTAAATATTAAAAAATGATGATGCGGTATGCTAGCAAACAGGCATGGGGTAATCGTAATCGAGTAATCGTAATCGATTGTCATGATTACTCTTTTTGGAGTAATCGACAGTAATCTGTAATCAAAGAGATTTTCGATTACTTGTAATCGTAATTTAATCTATTACAGCCAAAAAGTTCAGTGTAATTATAATTACTTTTTCGATTACTTTCGATTACTCTTTACATAAAAATATTGTGATGCACATATTATTGTATGAAAAATGCTCTTCAAGTGTTGTTTATAATACATTTTAGAAAATATAAAATAAAATTGTTTACATTCATTTTTTATGATTTTCCATTTTCACTTAAAATATAACTATTGGTTCAAATGTCATTGAGTATATAATCAAATAATCAGTTCACTCTGTGTTTCACACTTCCTTGCAGAATTTTTTGATTATTTAACCTAGTGTGGCTTAGAAAAATCACTAAGCTACTGACCATTATTTAAAGAGGGAGAGAAAAAAGGGAGGGAGAGAGAGAGGTTATATTTAGTCTTTTTTGCCAGAGAAAAAAACAAAAGGGTGTGTAAGTGTCACTAAGTGTGTTTGTTCTTGTCAGGTAAGAAATGCACGAAGCACTTAATGAGGTGTGACCACCCTAATCATGTAAAAAAAACCCAGTTTAGATAACAATTCAAATAACCCCAACAAGGATCTATTAAATCAGAACAATTATAAGCTCCAAACCCAATTCATTCAAATCATGAAGCAAGGTTCCCTCAAAGTTCTTTGAATATTGCCGATGATATTTCCAAAATTATAAAATTTTAATCTAATTCCTATTGTCGAGAAATTATCAATAACAACAAAATGATTATGATGTTAATGGTGCAAGGTCAAGATTTCATACAAAGTGGTTCACTTCCAAGAAAAAACCTTTGTTTTCATAATTTAAATGACAGAGCTCTCTTTATAATTGCTCATGATTTAAATAAACCGTAGAAATTATAAAATGTATCTTATTAAAATTGAAATATAAAGTCTGAAATGTTCATATCATTCATATAATAAAAATACATCTTTAATAAAACCAAATTAACTTGAAGAGTTTATATGATATGTTCTGAAGAGGTACATGTACCATGCACACTTTAATGAATTATTTTTAAAGTAATCGATTATTAATCGATTACATGTTATAAAGTAATCGATTACAATCGATTACTGGACAAAAATGAGTGTAATCGATTAATAATCGATTACACAAAATTGCCCTATGTAATCGATTATTAATCGATTACATTTTTGAGTAATCGTGCCCATGCCTGCTAGCAAAGGCAGATCACTTTAGAAAATGAAAGTAATACTTAATATGTACATACCGGTGTCTCATAATATTGTGCTACTATACGTGTATTATGCTTACCTATATTGGTCAACATCATAATGATAATCCAATTAGAGCACAATATAAATCCCTTTAGCTGATCATCACAAAAGAAACGTTTATGCATGTTAACTAATCCTTTTCTGCATATGAAAAACACATTTAAGTATGTATACACTACGTGAAATGAAACCCATCAAATCGAAGAGCTGGGTAAAAATAGTACCCTGTATATAATAAATAGACATATAGAATATAAATAGACCTGTTGACCTGTGTTGCGTACGTAACTTCAGGCAAAGATCAGTTATTTATAACATGCATGTATTATTATGACCTATTCTTCAAAACCCATTGCACTATTTTATTATGTAATAACAGTTTTAAGGTGATGCAGGATGCCTGCTTATTGTTATGTATACTTCCTAATGAAATAAACAATAAAGTATAAATATAATATTTCCCCCAAAAGTAATGTTACCTTACATTGAAGCGGAATGGGTTAGAGCAATTACTAGTACATGTCTGTAAGGACATTGGAGTCCGAGGTGTATATTTGGTGATTTTACTACTAGTATTACTATTAATATAAATGAGTTTTCATTGAGGGGGGGGGGGGTCTGGACCCCTTACTCCCACCCCTGTTTTAAATCCGTGCACAAGATTATGTACATGTATAAGGCACACCGAAGCAAATCTAAAGCCGGTGTAACGTAGAATAATGACCCCCGTAGAATAATGATCGGGGGTAATTTTTCTACCTAAAATAATGACCCCCCCCCCCCCGCCCCCCGGTCATTATTCTACGAATAATATTGAACCTTTTGTCTGAAGAATAAGTGTCATTTTCATAAAAATGAGCACAATCTACATGAAGAAAAGTGACCCCTGTAGAATATTGACCCCCTTAGAGATTAAAGTTTTTCAGTATAATTTTTTATGAAATAGTCTTTACAATATTGTAATTTTTACTGCAGTTTACAGAAAGTAACAAAAATTATAAATCATGTTCAAATAAACTTAAAGTGAAAGAAGGGGTATATCTTAGAAAAAAATCCTTCCGTTATAACAAGAAACTGACGTTGATAGGGGTATGGTTGTCATCTTAACGAGTTACATTTAAATGTATACATCTCATTATAACGAGTGACATTACATTAAAAGTATTTTGAGATACAAGACACGATAAAAAAAATTCTGTTTATTTGCGATTAAAGAGTAGACTTGATATTGTTTATGAACTATACTTTTATTGACGATTTTTCCATACTACAAACTACTGGGTATGCAAGTGCATCACCAAGAATTAATGATGAAACCAAAATTATGAAAATTAAGTTTACTCCATTGTGAGGCATTATAACCATGGTGAAGTTAGCAGCCACTTACAGCAGCCATTCAATAAGCAAAATCGTCAAAGTACTGAGAGTACTCAAACAGAAAATATATTTAACTTTATTATCGGCATACTTTAATTAACATCAAGATGATTAATACATCAATAGTTTGTGGGAGCATTGACAACTTCGGAGGCAGTAAAGATCGTGTGATCAATATCAAGGGAGATATAAATCCCTCAGAATTACCTGATGGTGTCCGTACAGCCCAAATTTGGGACCTGGAAATAATAGCTCTATAGGTCTCCTGCACTGTCCTGTAATTTGTTTGATGTACACTATAAATAAAAGATAAAGATAACGGCCCACCATTAACCACAATATCGTTGTGAAGAGTTAAAAAAAGACAAAGTTCTAGTGAGCTAAATTGGCACTTTTAGATATGATAGAAGCCCTCCGACCCTAATGTTATAAATATTTTTTAAAAAACTTCCTCTACTTAACGCATGTGTTTCTTAGTTCGTGTGATAAAAATCAAGGGGGATATAAACCTTCAAATGAGCCCTTTACCCCTTATCAACGCTTTTAGAAATAATCACTTATTATACTCGATCAGTGTTTATTATCTACTTAAGATTTACTATAGTCAGGTGCTCTAAAAAAGGATATTCAAGATCATAAATACAACATTACAACAACTGTTGACAATATTGATGTTTATATTTATTACATATTACATGTACATATTCGTAGATGAAAACAAAACTAACGTAAAATATAGTGTGATAATTAATAAACAACAATCTTGAATGAATAATTGTTGTTATAATATAAGCAATGTTCATTGGTGAATGGATTGTCAATGAAATGTCAAACAAAGAATTATATATATATATATATATATATATATATATATATATATATATATATATATATATATATATATATATATATATATATATATATATATATATATATATATATATATTCGTGCTGGGGGAAGGGATTTTTATGGTGGAATGTCCCTCTGATAAGACTGATAAGACTATTTTAAAATTCCTCAATGTATATACATTTGTTTTTCATTTACTTTCTTTTTTAATTACGGAATGGCTTTGCAACATTAGCACACCTGCACAGATTTCTAGACACACCATGCAGACCTGGCAATTTGTTGCTGATGCAATTGTAAAATCGCGATATGTAAAGCTAAGCAAGCTGTGCATACATTTTGTAAATGAAATATCGTCTTTAAATAATATATAGCTATATAATATATCGTTAAGAAATATTAACGGTAAAGAATCAAGTATAGTTCGGGGGATTTCTACACAAGTGCAGCGTTATTTCCCGCCGACAAGAGAAAAAATGTAACTGTAAACAATTAAATTTCTTTACAAGTTCGGTGTTTATAACTTCAAAATCAACTGAACAGAGTGAAAATCCAGAAATTTCAAAGTCAGATACCTTTTCGGGATACTAGGAAACCAATTTTCATTCTTGTTTACAGCGGGGTCATTTTTACGGGGGTCATTTTTCTTCACGTTTAACATGATGAAAAATGACCCCTGGGTCTATTTTCTTCAGAAAAATACAAGTATTCTTCAGCAAGGGGGTCGTTATTATACTTTGAAAAATGACCCCCTGTCATTATTCTACAGGGGTCATTATTCTTCATTACACCGGCAACCGCCGCGGAGAGGGGGCATAATTTAATTTTGTGTGTAATAATTATATAAACCATTATACTTTCTATGACAAGAAATGTTAAGATTATTGATTAACTTAAAATTCACATGAAAACAGTTCAACTCCAAATTGTACATAAAGTGCTGCTCATGTGCATAATCATATGGGAAGGGATCTCATCCTTCAGTTATGCAAATTATAATTTTTAAATGAATTACCGGAGCTTGCATGTGGCCTTCATTTTTAATTAAACTGGTACTGGTACAGTGTTATTTAGGGGCAAACACTTGGTGTGGGTATTACTGTCTAATGACAGCATCTAGTTAAGATTTATAAACAAAATGGTATGTGCATGTGTATTCGCCTACTTGGGGCATTATAGAGTCTCCTAAACAAAACAGTGTCATCATTAGGCTAGGAATTACCCACATGGATCAAATGCTACATTATGAATAAGTTAAATACTTTATTATTTCTAGTTCTAGAATGTCAGGGTGTCTCCAAGGGTCATATACCCTATTTACAATTTGATGCGCAATGACACAAACAGCAAGAATAAATTATATGATTAAGGAATGAGGATCTCAGAAGTTAACAAATATACAGTGTATCATCATTTCCTATTTCATAAAAGGGGAGGGTGGTTAAAGACAACACCTTGAGGTCATGTACTTTACACCATTTGATGCATCATAATGACATTAGAAGATATTTTGTATTTTCCTGTTTCATGGGGTCAGAACAGTCCCATAAGGTCATGGCCTACATTGTATTTGATTCATTATAATACATTAAGAAAGAAATACTCATTCCTTCCTATTATAACTCATATAAAAATGATAAGTCTCTACACTTACTAACATGTAATACACAAATTTAATACGAAATTGTTTATACAGGGTCAATATGGGGTCAAATCAATGGTGTAAGACTGAAAAATGAAAAAAATAACTTTTGCAATTAAAATGACAGAAACTTTATAAATGCGATAGGATAGATAACGATGATAAGCTTATTTAAATATTAAAAGATAATGATACAGTATGCTGTCAAAGGGAGATTACATTTAGAAAGAAGTGAAAGTAATACTTATGTATGCTGGCGTCTCATAATATTGTGCTACTACATGTATTATGCTAACCTATATTGGTCAACATCATAATGATAATCCAATAAAAGCACAAAAATGAATTCCTTTAGCTGATCATCACAAAAGATATGTTTATGCATGTTAACTAATCTTTTCTGCATATGGAAAACACATACATGTATGTATACACCACGTGAAACCCATCTAATCGAAGAGCTGGGTAAACCTAGTACCCGCTAATGAGACCTGCAGACCTGTGTAGTGTACGTAACTTCAGACAAAGATCAGTTATTTGTAACATGCATGTATTTTTATGACCTATTCTTCAAAACCCCTTGCACTATTTTATTAGGTAAATAACAGCTGTATGGTGGTGAAAGACACCTGCATGTTGTGATGTATACTTCATATTGAAATAAACAATAAAGTATAAATATAATATTTACCACCAAAATAATGTTATCTAACATTGAAGTGCAATGGGTTAGAGCGTTTACATGTCTGTAGCATTGGGGTCAGAGGTGTATTTTTTGGTAATTTTACCATTGATATAAATGAATTTTCATGGAGAGGGGGGAGGGTCTTGACCCCTCACTCCCATCCCTTCTCTAAATCTGTGCACACGATGATGTACATGTAGGCACACAGAAGCAAATCTAAAGCCGAAAACCGCCACGTGGAGGGGGCATAATTTGATTTTTAATTTTGTTTGTAATAATTATATAGACCATTATACTTTCTATGACATGAAATGTTAAGATTATTGATTAACTGAAAATTCACATGCAAACAGTTCAACCCCAAATTGCACATAAAGTGCTGCTCATGTGCATTATCATATGGGAAGGGATCTCATCCTTCAGTTATGAAAATCATAATTTTTAAATGTATTACCGGAGTATGGTGGCTTATCTCTGCCCCTGATGTGCAAGTTATTTTTCTATCAAATATGTCGACATGCAAGATAAATATGTTGACATGCAAGATAGTTATGTCAGCATGCAACATATCCGTGTTGACATGCAAAAATATTGCTATCAAATATTTTTTTTATAAAATCTCAAAAAATCTAAAATCTCGTCAACATGTAACATTCAAGATGCTAGATGCTACTTATTTATGTCGACATGCAACTCATTTATGTTAACATGCGATACAAATATATTGACATACAACTTATTTATGTTAACATGAAATTTCTTTATGTCGACATGCAACTTATCTATGTCGACATGCAACTAAATTATGGTAACATGGAAGATAAATACGTTGACATGCAACATATCTATGTTGACATGCAACTTATGGGTTGCATGTCAACATATTTATCTCGCATGTGAACATAATTGAGTTGCATGTTGACATAAATAAGTAGCATGTGAACATAACTAAACTGAATGTCAATACATTTACCTCGCATGTTAACATAAATAAGTTGCACGTGAACATAACAAAGTTGCATGTTGACATAGATAAGTTCCATGTCAGCATATTTAACATAAATGAGTTGCATGTCAGCATATTTAACATAAATAAGTTGCATGTCGACATAAATAAGTTGCATTTACCATTTTAGATGTCACATGTTGGCGATATTTGAGATTTTTTTATAATTCTCATTTGATTGCAATTTTCTTGCATGTCAACATAGTTATGTTTCATGTTGACATAACTATCTTGCATGTCAACATATTTATCTTGCATGTCAACATATTTGATAGAAAAATAACTTGCACACAAGGGCAGATCGAGATATACCACCATACCGGAGCTTGCATATGGCCTTCATTTTTGATTAAACTGGTACAAAACAGTGTTATTAAGGGGCAAACACTTAATTAGTGCGGGTATTACTGTCTAATGACAGCATATAGTTATAATATTATATCTACTCCTTAATTAAAAAGAGTTTTCTCTACAAGGTTTCTGGCATCATATTTTTAGCTGCGGGGGCGTACTAAATAACATGTAAATATGGCTGTTCCATGTATGTTTCATATCCCTGACTGAGATGGCTTTACAGCTACGATACACATATATTTCTTACAAAAAACATCAAATTGCACATAAAGTGCTGCTCATGTGCATTATCAAATGGGAAGGGATCTCAACCCTTAGTTATGAAAATCATAATTTTTAAAATGTATTACCGGAGTATGGTGGCTTATCTCTGCCCCTAATGTGCAAGTTATTTTTCTATCAAATATGTCGACATGCAAGATAAATATGTTGACATGCAAGATAGTTATGTCAACATGCATCATATCCGTGTTGACATGCAAAAATATTGCTATCAAATAATTTTTTATAAAATCTCAAAAAATCTAAAATCTCGTCAACATGTAACATTCAAGATGCTAGATGCTACTTATTTATGTCGACATGCAACTCATTTATGTTAACATGCGATACAAATATATTGACATACAACTTATTTATGTTAACATGAAATTTCTTTATGTCGACATGCAACTTATTTATGTCGACATGCAACTAAATTATGGTAACATGGAAGATAAATACGTTGACATGCAACATATTTATGTTGACATGTAACTTATGGGTTGCATGTCAACATATTTATCTCGCATGTGAACATAATTGAGTTGCATGTTGACATAAATAAGTAGCATGTGAACATAACTAAACTGAATGTCAATACATTTACCTCGCATGTTAACATAAATAAGTTGCACGTGAACATAACAAAGTTGCATGTTGACATAGATAAGTTCCATGTCAGCATATTTAACATAAATGAGTTGCATGTCAGCATATTTAACATAAATAAGTTGCATGTCGACATAAATAAGTTGCATTTACCATTTTAGATGTCACATGTTGGCGATATTTGAGATTTTTTTTATAATTCTCATTTGATTGCAATTTTCTTGCATGTCAACATAGTTATGTTTCATGTTGACATAACTATCTTGCATGTCAACATATTTATCTTGCATGTCAACATATTTGATAGAAAAATAACTTGCACACAAGGGCAGATCGAGATATACCACCATACCGGAGCTTGCATATGGCCTTCATTTTTGATTAAACTGGTACAAAACAGTGTTATTAAGGGGCAAACACTTAATTAGTGCGGGTATTACTGTCTAATGACAGCATATAGTTATAATATTATATCTACTCCTTTATTAAAAAGAGTTTTCTCTACAAGGTTTCTGGCATCATATTTTTAGCTGCGGGAGCGTACTAAATAACATGTAAATATGGCTGTTCCATGTATGTTTCATATCCCTAACTGAGATGGCTTTACAGCTACGATACACATATATTTCTTACAAAAAACATCAGTATGAATATTAATATAAGAACTGGCCATGGATGGCGTCGGTCCTATGACACACCCAGACAAATTATCATGCCGCGCTAACGCCGTCGTACATAAATAACCCACAAGGTAATGATGCGGGTACACAGCAGAAAGCGTTGATCATGAAAGGTCTAAGCCGTCACTTGGTTTTCTTTTTAATATGTTTCAGTTTAATTAGAGAAACGAGATCAGGTGGCGGTAATTGTCGAAGAAATTCTGACTGTGGCGCTAATGCCCTTTGTAATAATAACGACTATTGTGAGTGTGAGACCGGGTTCTACGACTTTCTCCCTCTTACTACAGCTCGGAGCGACGGATGTCTGGGTGAGTATATCAAGTAAAAAGACTAACAAACAGACGGACGGACCAACAGACAGAAGGACAAACATAACAGAGAGAGAGAGAGAGAGAGAGAGAGAGAGAGAGATGTTGACAAATGTGTATAATAATGTCATTATAATGATTAACATACACGTAATCTGTTAATTGGTAGTTTGGTTTTTGTTTTTAAAGAAGGTATTGGTACTAATTTACATCATCTGATTGATAACTAATTATTGATTAGCGTTATTCATCTTTATAGAAAAATACAAACATTACGCAGGATAAAAATGGGACCTCGATTACCTTATATAGAAAGCGGTGAAACAAGTTTAATTCCTCATAAGAGCTCGGGGCATGACAAATGATTTATAACAGATAATCATTAATCTTACAGGCAACTGTGATGAATTGGGAAGCACCAGTCAGTGCGAGGGAAACACCCAGTGTATCCTCACACCACAGGGGTACGGAGAATGTACATGCCCAGAGAATACATTTGGACCACCAGAATGTCGTGGTAACGTAAATATAATCAGGCACGTAGCATCAGGGGGGCCAGGGGGGGCCTGGCCCCCCCCCCCCCCACACTTTTTCTCGCAGTAACAAATTTTTAAAAATTTACATTTTTTTTTTGCTTGTCAAGATTTTTTGGATGAGTCTGCCCCCCCCCCCCCCACACTTTCAAAAACGATGCTACGTGCCTGATAATTCGTATTTGCACCGTTCTAATCTATCGCGTGCTGTCGAATACAGATTCTGATACATTTGTGTCTTAATTTTAATTGCTCAGGTGATTGCAAATCCAGCTTACAATGTGGTTTTCATGGCAACTGCGAGGGTGGCAAATGTGTGTGTTTTCCGGAATTTGAAGGAAAATATTGCGATGGTAATTTTTTTATGTTAAAATTTTACTTAGTTCCTTACCAATAAAAAATAAAACAGCATATTTTCTACATAAGTATTGGAAAGATCATTGAACTACCAATGATATATTTTTGATAGATCCGCCTAATTATAAAATTTGGAATACTTAAAAATAAAACGAAAGATGTCTCTCTTGCTTGACATCCATTTGCCTTACTTTGCAGTTAAAACCCCAATGAAGCCTAGAGGGAACTTGTACTTGTTGCTGGGAGCCGCCGCGCTTCCCCTGATACTCCTTGTTCCCGCAGCTTTTGCCAGCTCTGTGTCCTCGGGCTAATACGAAAACTTGCCAGTATCATGCATGTAACTGTGAAATAAAAAATATCTAAAACGTTGTATTTTGTTATATATGAATTCATGATGTGAACTTTTTTATATTGAATTACAACATTGTTCGGGTTATTTAATTATTTATTTATTTTCATTTTTTTCTACTGGGATCAGGAATGGATTACAATTAGGTCACAGAAATATATAAAATAGAATCATTTTGAAATGTGTGAAACTGATCATGATATGAAAGCATACTAATGTAATTTAGTTAATGGAACTTGAACACGATATGAGTTTAAAAAAATCAAATTTTATTCCCGTATTTATAACGTTAATTTTTTTTTTAAGCATTGTTATCGTTTACGTATTTTTGTGGTTTCATTTTTTTTTCAAATCTTGGTTTCTTTTTTTAAAAGAAACTATTTATGATCCTTTTGATTCAGTTTACATGTATATTGTTTATCATGATTTATTGCGTTAAAGTATGGTATTTTTAGTGTAAATGATTTGTAAGCAAAATCTAGACCCGAGCTTTTGCTTACTTTACGTTGAATTTTCTGATGTAATAAATACTTCGAGCTTTCACTTATGGTCACTTATTTAAAATGCTCAAGAAAACTATTCATAAATTATACATAATAATTGAAAAAAAAAAAAAATCCAGTTTATTTAGACAATAAAACATTCCTCTTCCTCATTCATGAGATATCAAAATGAAATGTTTAAACAAAATTATGGGACTGAAGAGTATTTTTAATAGTGCGAATGCTTAGCTTGTGAAATAAATGAAAGAGAGAAAAAAACAGGCTTAAATTGCATAAATTTATACAAGCTTGTTTGTATTGTAGTTGATATACATGAACAGGTATAAAAACCAGAATAAAGTTACTTTATTCAAAGTTAGAAGTGGTATAAATCGTGAAGCATATGATCCCTTCAGTGGCGAATTCAAGGGGGGGGGGGGGTACCCGCCCCCCTTCCCCCAAAATTGTCGAAACAAAGTTAAAGCATACTCCTTCTGGCATAAAAATGATAACTTGCGAGTTTTATAATTATCAGCTTTTTGGAAACCCGGGGGATTTCTCTACAGTCGACTGATTTCAAAACTTTAATATGAAGAAAATCCGTGATTTCAATGCTGTAATTTATAACGAATAGAATGCATAAAAGCCCTATTTTAGTTACGCTATTATAGTTCAAATGTGACCATTCGTCCACCTTTAAGTATTACTAGTATTGGATATACCAGCTATTTTGTTTTTAACTATTCTTCCATATTTATCATAATATAAGCTGGCAGTGTTATCTTTTTTTTTATTAAATCCATTTACACCGTCACTGAATAATGTTCAGTCATTCGTAAAAAAAAAAATTAAAGGAAATAATTTATATATATCTGCAAGGTAGAGGGTTTTGATGGGATTACTGCAGGTCTCTTTAATCCTCAAATCTTTAAAAATTGTAAATAATTTTATTACTTTTAAGTATAATCACGAAAAGAAATACTCTTTTTACTCTACAAAATCTCTAAAATCCTTAAGCTACCGGGGGTTTTGCCCCCTGGACCCCCAAACCCCCTGGAGCCCCCTGTAACTTTCTGGATTTGCTCAGGACTGTCATTGGCTAAGAACCTTTATGAAAGGCGAAATTATAAGTTACATAGTTTGTAATTGACTTAAAATGGTTTATACGTGTACGTGTGTGTGACCAGGCACGTAGCATCGATTTTGAAAGTGTGTGTGTGTGGGGGGGGGGGGGCATAATCATCCAAAAAATCTTGACAAGCAAAAAAAAAAATAGGAGGGAAATGGCAGTTTCTAAAAATCTTCAAAATCCTAATCCGGGGGGGGGGGGGGGGGGGGGGGGGGCTGGCGAGGAGTTTATAACTTCGAATTCTCTCATTTCTAATCTCCCCCCCCCCCCGGCCCCCGCCTGATGCTACGTGCCTTTGTGTGGCCATTAAATCTCTGCTCTTGCCCCATATGGGATTAAGTGTCCGCGTAAATATATAAACCATAGTATACATTGTAGCACCTTTTAAACAGGCTTATGGAAAGGTAGTTTACGTATTAATTGTGATATACACGACACGCCCAATTCACAAAAATATCTTTAACACAGTTTCACAGTTTTATCTTTATAATCACAACAAAGTGCAGTGGCGTCGGAAGCAAATTGAAAGTGGGGGGCTAGACTAATCCTCAGAAATCTTGACAAGCAAAACCAAAAAAAACTATTCCCAAAATCATGAAAATCCCAATCCGGGGGGGGGGGAGTAAAAAAATTTTACCTACCAAAATTTCTTTTTTTCCCGAATCCTGAAATACCTAATTATATATATAATCCATGGGGGGGGGGGGGGGGGGGATAGTATACCTATGACTCCAACTTCTCAATATTTCAATCTTTTCAAGGTAAATTTAGGATCAATTATGTTTGCTGCGAGAAAAAGTGGGAGGGGGGGGGCTGAACCCTCTATGATGCTGTGTACCTAATGGTTAGGTCTAACTTTGCAAAAAAAGTGGGGGGCTACGGTTCCGACGCCTATGAAGTGTTTTTATAGTCGCCTTGATAAGTTCAGGAGCGTGCCCCAATCTTGGTATCTTGGATCCACCCTTCTATTTTTCCCGCGGAGATGGCCAGTTCATTGAAAAATGATTACAGTTGCATGTTCATTACAATAAAAAAAAAATCCAGAAAATAAATTCGTGGGAAAATAAATCACCTAATTTATATTAGATAAATGATTAAAGCACTTTGAAATTTCAAAACGACATACTTTGCAATGTTCGCGGAAAATAACATTCCATGCTGTTTCTGTTTTGTTCTTTACCATACCGCAGAGCAAGATGGCGGCCTCCATGAAAAAGAAATGATAAACGTGAGAATATTGCTGTTTCTGTTAAGAAATGCAATGAGTTGATGCAACTGTTTGTCGAAGTGATGTAATTAATCATGTTTAACTTTTCGCAAATACTGGATTTCAGTTCAGGGTGAACTAAAAGCGCTTTAAATCGAACCAATATTGACAAGTAACGTTACCTGATACTATTATAGAGCCACACGCAGAAGGAATACGTTTATTTCTGCTTCAAAAATTAAGTAATTAAATCAAATGCACAATAAATACATGTCTATAGTAACTGATATTTAATAATTAAAACAATGAGCCGATTGGTAATGTGAAAAGTGTGTGAGTTTGGCTGTTTACAGGTCCAGTACAATCACTATATTAGTATATATTTACCTACATAGCTTCATTTACCTACATAACTTTATTTACTTACCTAAGATAGGTTTATTTAGCTACTCACTCATACTTTTATCTTAAGTGGGCATTTGTACTTAAAGTCACACTCAGGTGCAGCAATGATTTTCAACATTGAACTGATCTGAAAACAATTCATATAAAAATCACTCTTAAAATGTTGCGCTTTGTGCAAATGCAATCAAAGTTCTGAAAGTTTTGGGGCTATGTATAGCTGTTTATGTGTTTCCAAACAGCTACTTCTCGAATGGAATTTCAAAGAAGAACAGTTCTGGTTAACATGATGATTGATTGGTAATAATTCAGCACAGTGTGAATTTAAGTAATAACACTTTTCCATGCCGTATTGCACTCAAGGTGTCATACAGTTACTCAATCAATAAAAATGCATGTTTTCCTTCAAATTGTTCAAAAGCAGCAATGTTTTAAGTAGTTTGGCTGTGGGTTACTTTTATAAAACTACACAGTACAAATATAAGTTGACAGTTCCTTGTGGACTTTTGTCGGTTTTACATAAAATGCAACATTGCATAAAGGTAGCTACTAAATAAACCTATTTCAGGTAGGTACATAAAGCTATGTAGATTAATCCAGCTATGTAGTTTAATCTAGTGATTGTCTTCGTCCTTTTTAACAAGTGCTATAGGTGCATGGTGTTTGGTTTTGAACAAGTGACAGATGCATGGATTTGCATTGACTTAAATTATTAAGATCTATGATGTATTATTTTTTGTAAGGAATTCTAATGATCATGTTGGATTGGAATCATCATTCAACACACAGCATGTGCTTGTTTCTATAATAAAAGTTATCCCAAATAAAGTAATACACTGTATGTAATAAAGCATACAAGGTATCTAATTCCAAACTTCATGTTTACAACCATTTTCTTCTGTGAATTTATCTACAAAATAAATTAAAAGACATTACTGCTTTTGTTACCGCCTATCTGTGTAAACAGCATTCAAACATTGCTCACTGACTTAAAAAGTCATTTTACACCAGCAGACATAATATACTCCTCTCAGGCAGCCTGAACGTAAGCCTCCCTTGAATGAATAGATTATGTAAATCAAGCATCATAAAAGAGAAGTGAAGTAAACAATTTTTGTTGTGTTTCATGACCACAATATTAAATATGGCAGTTCTCCATGAAATTTAGAGTTAGATACCATGTGTTATTTAAATATTTTTTAGCATTGAGGCAAACATCTGTTGCAAAAAAGTGCCTGTGATGCAAGCCAAAAGTCTTCATAAAAAAAAAAGAAAATCACAACCACTCTTACTAGCTCACTGACCATGGGCAAAATCGTTGGTTTTCAATAAAAGAAAACAGTGATGCAAATAACAATAACCCAGATACTGACCAGTTTTTCTTCTTTGCTGTTATGTCAATATTGTCCTGACTTAGTTAACTGTGCTACTGGGTATTTGACACTGCCTACAAATGTTTAATGTTGTCATGATGGAGAAACTCACTGGCTAAGATTGTTCACATTCGTAGCAAACTGAATTTATGAATGCAAATGTATTCAATTTTTTCTATGTAGGTTTTGTAATCTTAGAATGGCCACAAAAAGAAGTCACATAGATATAGACCCTGATTATGAAGATGTAACAAAGGCCCAGACTAAGAGGCAAAAAGTTCTAGAAGAGGATGGTATGCATATAGGACTGCACTTCTTTGATTGACACCAAAATATTTTTCAACATGATTGTCTTGAAAAAAATTATTGTTGCAATTAGCAGCAGATCCTTTTTTAATCTATTTTGGAATTATTGTAATGAATATTTTATTATTCACTATTGTAAATGGAAATGACATAATATTAAGTATAGCATGAATGGATAATGGATTCACAAGCTATATTTTTTATCCACTTTTAAACTAGTATTTTCTCCTAAAATTCTTATAATAATTTGAACATAACTGAACTACAGCCAAGGAGTCTACCAGGAAGAAAATTGAGATGATAGTTAGGAAACAATTCCACCAAGAGTTTAAGAACAAAGAGAAGGAATTGGACTGTATTGACCAGGTGAGAGCAGTACCTAGGGATTTGTACTGTACATACTGCAGATTCCTTATTTTACGTGTGTACTTAATTCCACGATTCAGTCGTTTTCTATCAAATTGCGAGAACATAAAATAGCGAATGCCTAAATTTTCTAATAGTTTTATGTTGTTTACATCTGTCCAAGAAATAAAAGTTAGATTGAAAAATTCGCGAGATTAACTACATATTTTAATTATCTGCATTAAATCAGGAATCTAAAGTAAATAATTTAGCTACCTGAGTCTTCTTGTTGCCGCCATGTGTAAGATAAAGTTTAAGATACTGACTTTCTAAGAACTGCATAGTCTCAACACTGTGGTAAGTGTATCCAAAACATTTTCTAAAATAGTATTTACTGTCTGATATTGTATGCTTGTTGTCTGTTTCAAACTTATTTTTAAAAGGAAAAAAACTCTTGAGGACTTGTTAGCTGATATGGTTTCCTCAATCAAAAAACAAATTGTCTCTTTTTAGACACATACAACAAATAAAAGTGACCAACTTAAGTTTTTACAAATAATGAAATTAAAAAATCATCATGCAAGATTCACACTATGTACTGATTTTTGTTCAGACATGTTTTTGTTGATGAATTGCTTAGAATTGTTTTTTGTACACCTTTCAGAGCCTGAGACATAGCCAGATGATGGCCGACAGACTACGGGCCTGTATTATTGCCAATTACTATGGAGCAAGCCAACAAAAATTTGTTAAGGTATGTACGTCAAATTGATTTATGTTGCATTAACCATACCTGTGTATCTTATTATAAAATGAAGTCAAGTGTCTAAATTTTGTTCAAAATAAGTATTTATATTCCAGAAGTCTAGCTATTCATTATCTCTTTGTTTTACAAACTTTGTAGTTCAATTATGTCTTACAATTTAGTAGTCAAAAGTTCTTTAAAGGTTCATGTAATGAATTCATTAAATCTAAGATTGTTTATGATTATGACCATTTTTGAATAGGAAGGGTGTCATTGCATATATGTTCATTTTGTGATCATGCTCTATGATCTTGAGAACCCTTAGCTTGATAAAAAAAAGGTCTTAACAATGTGTTTTTACTAGAATAATTATTTGATATAACCAATACCTTCACCTCTGCAAGAAATGTTGATTTTTCTAAAATCTGGAGATTAAAAATTCCATATTAATTGTCTAGAACGAACCAGTGGACTATGACATCATACTGGTAATTCCACTGACATTGAGAATTTAAAATGACAGCATAATACAGTAGAACATGGATATATTTCAAAACAACCAGACTCCTGTGTCGTTTTCTGGCTGAATCTGTTAAAGATCGCTTTCTCCCATGTGTCGATCTCTTTTCCTCTGACATCTTCATCTAAATGATCAGCGGTTAGTTTTGCGCACTGTGTTCTATGAGCAGGATCTTAGTGAATAGAGCTTAGATAAAAGCCAAATTTTTGTGTGGATGACAAAAATTCAATCCGGCACTTTGTTTATTAAAATTAAAAAGATACAGCGAACAGGCTTATAATGAATTGACGCTTACATCGAAGGGATTTTCATTCCCCATGCATGAATTTATTACATGTTGTAAAATTGACAGATATCACGAAATACGCTTATAATGAAGCAAAATTGCCGGTCCCTGGCACTTGGTTAAAAGCATGTTTTACTGTATATCATCACAAAAGTTTTTATGTTGTCATTTAACAGCTATGTGATTTACCATTGAGTTTGAAAATTGGGCCGTCCATATTTAATGGAAAGAGAAATTGATACATTGATTTTCACTGTGAAATAACAGGGTGAGTCTCAGCAAGCTGTTCCCATTCACCCCACGGTCCGCGACACGCTGGGTAAACGCCCCCTCAATACCATCATCAAAGTGGAACCAAAGACGGAAATCGACGCCACAGAGAGACTGATGATGAAACAGGAGCCATTGGAAGAAAAAGAGGTACAGATGTGAACCAAAAAAGTCATTTTAAAATTGTAACATATGAAAGGTGTCATGATTTTAACAATTAAAAAAATGTAAGAAGGCAGAGTCTAGTGTCTATTTCACATTTCATTGTGCTCTATGGACGAAAGAAAAGAATCTGTAGCACCCATTAATATATAAACCTTCATCATGAAAATTTAATGGATGGATGGACAAATGAACCGAAAGATATTTTTCGTGTACATTTTGTGTGAAATATATATACACTGTTTGATACTATTTTACTTCTCTTTCAGACAAAAGAAACCAGTTTTATCAAAGAGGAGCCATCTTTCAATGAAATAACAAGTCGATCAGATCGATTTAAAGTTAAAAAGAGGATAGTTATTGGAAATGTTTCAAAGTTAGTTCTTGAAACATCTGTTTGAAAGTTATTGTAAACCATTCCTATGTAGGTGCAAGAGAAGTGTTTTTGATGTTGAAAGTACATTTACTTACTGGTTAATGTTGCTAACCACTGAATGTAAATGCAATATACATAAATGTATTAAAGTCCTAATAGGGGAACTTGTGCAAACAAAGAACTTCAACATCAGTGATTCACAAATTAAAGTTTGAGCTAAATTCAGCTGCTTATAAAAGCTTGTTTATAACATTTATAATACCGGGGTACTTTATCCTGCTTTTAGTTTCCAATGCAGCATTGTATGTTTTTTTTGACTGGGTTTTAACATTGATTTCTCAGGTACATCCCAGTAGACAGAAGAGATGAAAATGACCAGTCTACACACAAATGGATGGTCTATGTCCGGGGTCCCAAAGGGGAACCTAATGTTGACCACTTTGTGAAGAAAGTCTGGTTCTTCTTACACCCAAGTTACAGGCCCAATGACTTGGTGGAAGTTTCGTAAGTTTTTACGTTTATTGTTCCATTATTAAATCCTGTTGAAATATTATATAGAAGTTCATATACATGTATAAGCTTACATTTATTCACTTTATATTACCTTTTTTTCTTGGTTTAACAGTTATGAAGTCCTTATTAAATTTTTATTATTTATAATGAGCTGGCCTTTCATATTGACATTGTCAGTTAGTGAAAATTGGCATCCACACAATTCAGTAACTACACAGGATGTCTTTATTGTCCGACCTTGATTTTACAGGCAGGCCCCTTTCCACCTGACCAGGCGTGGGTGGGGGGAATTCCCTGTTAGAGTTCAGCTGTACTTCAAGGACTCGAGGAACAAGAAAGTGGACGTTATCCACCAACTGAAGGTGACTTAACTGTAGACGTCTTGTTTTAATTCCATAATTCTACCATTTTGCATCAAAGTTCAAGAGTATAAAATCAGGAGCACCAAAAGTTTTGATGTTATTTCATAAAGTTGACATATTTTAGAAAAAATTAAAGTGAGATTTTGAAGTCTGTGAGGAATGCTCCTCTCAATTTTACACTGATATTAATTTTTTCTATTCAATTATGAATTTACTGTACTCATGCAAAGTTATAAAATTATCAAAACATTTCTCTGATTAATTAAAGATGAAATGATGAATCTCTCTGTAAAATTTTATAGTTTTATTTGAGTTTTGTTTATGTTCTTCAGCTTGACAGAACGTACACAGGTCTACAGACACTAGGATCTGAAACGGTAATACTATAGGAAGAAAATATGCAGTGAATTCTTACTTAGTTAATTCAGTGTTCATGTAGCCTATCATTGATAAATACTGTCAATTTACTAGATACAATGTTTTACATGAATTTGAATGTAATTGCCTTTAAAGTAACCTGAGTCACTTTGGTGGCCATATATTTGTCCTTTGTTGAGTGCAGTTCATTATTGATTTGCTCATCAAAGCCTCTTTACTGAAACTACCATGTTAATCTCTACCAAATTCTAAACATCTGAAAAGAGGATAGAATTATGAAACTATGATTGATTCATGTTATGTAACACAAAGATTGTTGGGTTTTTTTCAGGTGATAGATGTTGAATTGGAGAAAGAAATTGAAGTAAAGCCAGTGGTGAAAACTTTCAATGGACCACCTGTCAACCAGATAGACATGGAGACAAACATAACAATACCAGAATTTATGTCTCCAATAAAAAAAGAAATCAAGCAGGAAAAATTATCACCAAAGTCAACAAATTCAAGGACACCAAATAAGAATCTCAGTACATCTCAGAGTAACTCAACAGATGTCTCCAAATTTTCCCCAAATAATAAACAATCCAATATGACCTTGACCTTAGGAACTCTAGGATCCTTGACCTCTCGCAGCATAAATAAGACAGGAGCAGCAGAGGGCGAACAGACTGGAACCCCTATCAATGGCTTGAAGCAGAAATTGAGTCAGGGTACCAGTTCTTCCAGTGGTTCAGATGGTACTGTCTCAAAGCATTCTTCAGAGCTGCAGAAAATTTTGCTTCAAAGCACACCTTCTTCTTTAGCAAACAGTTCCCAAGCCCCGCAAGGCAAAGTGACACAGGTTGTGCAGTCAGTTAAAGGAATACAGAAAGATAATTCAAGTACTGTGATACCTGTTAATTCAGGCAAAGTGAATTCTCAGAACACAAAATCTCCACAGAAGTGTGTTGTTTCACAAGGGGGTCAGCCTTCTTCAGTTGGTCAGGTTTCCCTACCACCCACACACCTGCCTTCTGGGTCACTGGCCACACCTGCTCAGACTTTGTATATTCGCTGCAAAGACAACCAGGGAAATATATTTCTTGTGCCTCATCATCTGTTGAAAACTGTTCCTGGCACTCCCACAACGAGTCCATCAGTTCATTCTCAAATTTCCAAGGGAACTGTTCCAAGTCCCAAAACAACTCCTACTAAGGCAACTCCTCAGAAACAAAGCAATGTGATTCTAACAGAAAACCCCACCAAAGTTGTCTCATCTAGTCCTGCTAAACCCCTTACGTCTAATACAACAGTTCAGCCCATTCTTGTGAGTCAGGCAACCTCTCAGCTGTCTTTAGGAGCAAAAGCAGTGTTTCAGAAACCTCCCATGCAAAATTCTCCACTTCTCATTCGGTCTTCAGTGCCAGTGACAAAAAGCAATATAGCTCCAGCTTCATCACTTCCTAGTCCTGTGTTGTTAATTAAAACTGAGGTCAGCCCAGCGAGGCCAGCACTAACAGCTGGTCAGCCGATCAAAACGCTGGACAAAAATGAAAAAGAAGTGCAGCAGCCAAGTCAGTTACAACTTCATTTACAGGGACAGATTTCTCAGAACCAGCTTAAGGTGACAAGTCAAGGATTGAAATCTGTGCAGCCAGCTGGTAAAAGCAAAGTCTCCAAACAAATGGAAACTGTGACTCTCATCCAAAAATCTGACTCGAATTTGGAAAACAAAATTCCTAGCAAGACTTGTCAGCTAGCCTCTTTACTAAAAGGGGATATATCTGCTGCTCATAGAAACGCAGTCAAACAAGTGTCTTTGGTGACCGGTGTGAACACTACTTCCGCACAAGTGTTGGCAAGTCAAAACACTTCCCAAAATATTTTAGTTCAGAAAACAGTGGTCCCTTCCAAGGATACTTCCAACTCCAATGGAGGTATGAGAATAGTAAAAAACTCTGGAGATGCTTCCGTCTCTGGTGATCAGGCTGTCAAGGTACAGCAGACTTCAGTGGGCATGCTTCCTCAAGCTATTCCTATTTCAGCACCGTCAAAAACTATGCACTCAGTCATTCTTATTAATCAGGACATCAGCAAAGTGCCTGTAAATGCTCATCCGTCTAGAACAATCAACCACAGTGTGTCAGCTCAGTGTACTGAGACTGTGATGCTTTCTTCCTCTGTCAGATATTCCTCTGTACCCAGCTCTTCTGCCACAACCCTTGCAACTGCTCCTGCAAATACTGCAAAGCAACAAACAGTAAGACCAGGAGATAGTCTCTCAGGGTTTGCTACAGGGAGCAAGGAACCTATGAAGACTGTGATAGCCAAGATCGGAACCCAGACTTTGCTTCTACAGTTACCTGTGTCTGATTCAGGGACCGTGAACAAATCTGTTGACCCTCCAAAGGCTAGTAAACCTCCTGTCAGAAAGGTGGAAGTGCCATCCAATGCTGCACTGATAGAGACTCTGAAGAAACAAGCAGCAGAGAAGGAGGCCCAAATGAGGGCAGCGGCCAGGATGTCCTACATGGAGAGAAAGCTTGGGGTACCTGTCAGAGTGGACTCAAAGGATGAAAAAAGAATTCACAAGTGGAAGAAGAAGACACCTCCGGAGGAGAAGATGCTGGGCTTGTCGAGGTATCAGGAGGAAGACCTGGGGCCTGTTAAAGCTGTGGATCCTCTGCGGTAGGTTCTTAATATGAATTGTTCTTTTACTGTAAAAAATACTGTACATATTGTGCTTTAAAGTGCTGTTACCATGTTCAAATTGGTTCTTTGTTACAATTAATCTTGTTGTTGTCTTTTTGTAGAGTTGAAAATTACCCTGATGTTCAGTCTTTGATTCGCGCTGCCATTAAGAGGCATCCCATTGTGTCCTTTACAGCAAGTAAGTGTGGCCCAGTCTACAGCAACAGAGGCGTAATTAGTCCCACTCTATTTAAGGTTTACGAATGCTCTGTGACTATCAAATGATGCAACTACTGGTATTATACAGCAATGTTAAATAGTTCACTTTATACTTCATGAATAGAATAATAATGATTCTTATGTAGTTTGTTTCTTTTATCATGGTATATGTACGATTCATATCTATTTCAAGAAATATCGTGAATCAAACAGAATGCACAGTAGCAATCTTGACCATAATTGACCCTTTAATTATACACATGTAAATCAAATGTTAAATACTAGTATTCCTGACAAATGAAATTCAAGATGAAGATACACATTATCTCTATTCTAAAATAGGCAGTCAGCATGTAGCTTATTGTTTCTATTGGCATTAAACCTTTCTTGTATATTGTAGATATTCACCAGCATCCATATTGTGCCCGCACAAATGAGCAATGGTTGGGTTGGAATGTTGGCAAGAGAAGAGCTTCTGAGGTCAGTACAAATTTTGGGATAGTGGCACCTTCTTCTCTGGAGATTGGAAAAGAGTGTATTGATTTTGAAACTGATAGTTTGCATTCATCAGCTGGTTGAAAGTATCAGTTGTTAAATGTAGCTCAACATTGGCTCAGGAACCTCAAGCAGCCCAGAGAGACTTGAAATTACTAGTTAGAACAACAATGATAAGATATCACCGACATTGTCATACTGACATTGTTATCACTGAAATCGTCATGCTGACAGTGTTATCACTGATATCGTCATACTGACAGTGTTATCACTGACATCATCATACTGACAGAGTTATCACTGACATCACCATACTGACAGTGTTATCACTGACAGTGTTATCACTGGCATTGTCATACTGACAGTGTTAACAATGACATCGTCATATTGACAGTGTTATCACTGACATCGTCATATTGACAGTGTTATCCCAGACATCGCCATACTGACAGTGTTATCACTGACATCGTCATACTGACAGTATTATCACTGACAGTGTTATCACTGGCATTGTCATACTGACAGTGTTATCTCTGACATCATCATACTGACAGTGTTTCTGAATTGTAGTGGCAAAGAGCAGTAGCATGTCAGAAATATTTGAAGAATCTGTTGAATGGAAACCAGTTTAAAGGGAACCAGTTGTGGACTGTAAAGCAAATAGTTTGCTGGAGCCGTCTGCATGCTTATAGTCCACATTATCTCGGCAAGTATATTATACTTGATCATGATACGTAAGTTATCATCAGACATTAAACTGTAAACTAAGCATTATATATTTGTCATAAATGTTTTGAGACTTGCAATCAAATGTAAACGTTTGCTCACAGGTTTTAATTGTTGTGGACTAATGCTTTTTTCTGTAGGAGTTAAATAAAATGACTGTTGTAGATATTGTTTCATTGAAAATTGAAAAGTGACACTTTAATTCTTGGATCATAGTAGTACATGCACAGAGTAAAGCCCCTGGCTCAATATGAAAATGAAACTAATGTTAAAATGCTGGAAAATTTTTATTCAAACTCAGAATGATAAATTCATTTCAGAAGAGAAATAAGGTTCAGTTATTATGATATCTGTTAAGTGCATTATGTTAGTTATTTAATTGGGTATTCTTTGATTTCAGAGAAGACACTTCATCCGACAGGGGTAGATTTTCCGCTTAAGGATATACGGACAGGAAATGGATTCTCTTCGGCCACGGACAGCTATGACACGGTGTCCACGGTGGATCAGATCAACAGGAAGTTACAGAGAGAGAGCTGCTCCGACGATGAGGTGGATATAGTGTCCACAGGTAGTGCCGGGATATAATGCTTGTCTCATCTCGAATTGTGGTCAAGATCTAGTAAATGAAAGGAATTTTAGATATGAAATCTTTTAAGGACATTTCATAACAATATTTTCAATGAAATATGAAGAAAATCAGATATATTAAATTCTCAAAGTTTTTTATTACTTGTCGTACAAATGATATATGTATCGATGCAGAGGTGTCAGAGAAACAGATCATTTTTTTTTTTTTTTTGATTTTAATGTAAATTTTATCTATCTGATACCTTCAGGTTTACACACATTCCAAATAAATTTCAAACAACATATCAGTGCTGTTATGGGATTGTAACATAACAGATGCATTTATCTCTCACTTCAGAACCCCCCGTTCGGAAAATCAAAGAGGAACCCAAGGTGGAGAAAGAGCCCCCTGACAACCCAGTGATGCTTCCCCCCTCTGATGAAGCTCAGTTTGTGCATGATCTTACTCAAAAGGTAAATCTTATCAATAAGGGGTTTAGGTTGTAGTATTTACTTTGCTAAATTTTACTTGTATATCCACTATTTCATTCTCTTCATAAAATGAATTTGTATAGCAAAGCTGCAATTAAGTTTTGTGTAATTATTTTATAGCGAAATTGCAGTTAAGATATGTGTATCCTTTTTATTTTTGTGAAATTCTCTATACACTAAAGAAAGTTAAAGTTTTACACATAACTGATGATTATTTGACTCTTCATCAGAAGAATATAAGATGGTGTATAAACTGTATGGAACTATTTTAGATTGGAGTTAAATTTGATCCTGCTCCTGTGGTGGATGATGTCCATGGGTCAGTTTCAGAAGAAATGATATTTAAGGTAAGTTATCAATATCTAATTTCGAATCCTTTGGTCATGGAAATATATAAAGTGTAAGCAAATTCCAATGTACATGTACATGTATTTTGCATATTATCATAGACAGTGGGACTCTTGATGCATCATTTTTTGTAAGATATAATGAACTAGCATGTGTGTTAGCAGGATATTTAGGTATATGAGTGCTTCTTTCTTTGAACAACTGTAATTTAGAATAAATGCTTTATTATTAATTTGACACAATGTCTAGACTAATTAATTCTTGTTCTGTCTACGGCAGACAATGCTGAGCTTCGTGGAGGACATAATGACAGAGACATTCTCCATCAAAGTTAACATGGGCAGGTAAGTCAAGAGCACTAACTCCTGTCTGTGTGACACTGCCAAGAGTTAAGTTCTGAGGAAAAATATTGTTTACCTACCGTATACCAATTTCTGCAATGATCTAATTTTTGTTTTATTTCACAATCCCTTTCTCATCGCAAAAACAGCAATACGCAGAAATTATATCCAGTATTGCTTGCTGTTGGTTTTTTTATTAATAAAAAAAAAATGACTGACACAAATGAAAATAGGTTCCATATTCTGTATTTACTTACATAAATGAAAGTAGAATTTCTAAAACAGTACATGTTCTTGATAATTGCAATTTAAGGATATATAATGGAACTTAAATATCACATGCATTGTACTTACACAATTGAAGTTACAGTATTAGTATCGTGATGGGGTTTATATTATATAATTTTGCCAAAGACTAAAATGTGGCTATTTCATTGGATAAAACTCATCATCAAACACATCATTGTCTCTATATTTTTTGAGTCGTTTAATAGTCAGTAGTACATGTAGATGTCTATAACAACATTTTTCATTTTATTTCTTTCTTCATTTTATTAATCTCCAAAAACTTTGGGTCCTCTACAAAAATGTTACTGAGGGTCTACAGAAATATGTTGGATTATGAAGTACATGTACACAGAAGGCAAGATGCATTGTTAACTACATAGAAAACGAGGCTTTTCCTTCTGTTGACTTAAACAACCCAACATATTTCTGTAGACAGTCAATAACAAACCTAATAAGTAATGATATTAAAATAAATAAAATTTATCATATCTCTCTCTATTAAGGATTACGTTTACTCAGAATGAAAAAAATAAAATTAACTGATGATAGTGAAAACCCATCAACTATTATCTTTTTTCTTTAATAACTATGAAAATATATAAATGATATTTTAATTTTAAAAGTCAGTAGAATATTTTTCATAAGTGTATAGAGGATGTTTAGCTTGACACTGTGTAGTAAGATGATAGTTACTAATTGCACTGAGAGTTATCTCTCTTGTGAGAGTGTTGTTGTACCTTTAATT